>NW_004797563.1:270544-278802 GCF_000002075.1 Aplysia californica | reverse complement strand
AAACAATCTCCCCCCCCCCCTCAAAAAAAAAGGAAGGAGGGAGGGGCACCTTTAAAACACCCCGACACTTTATCAAAATTTTACCAAATACCGTCAAGTGCCTTAAAAAATTAATAGAAGAAAAGAAATTATAGGCTTATGTTAGAAGGATTTCAAAACAAATTGCACTAATTTGTGACATTTCTCATTTGACAATGTTACACCCGCGACCCAAGCAGATGACAATGGCATCGAAAATATTTTTCACACAGCAAACACACATCAATGGCATCATGTGAAGGAACTGTCAAACCTCCACGAGACTTCAAAAACAGTAAGGAACTTACATTTGACACACTGAGGTCAACTAAGGCACCTATGCAGGTTTCACATTTTCAAATGCTTTGTCAACCTTGACACCACAAAACCAGCAACGTAAGGAATGTCAATATTCTTTGAACAAATTGACAAGTGCGCCAAACTAGGAACGTACGAGCAGTTATCATTAAATCAAAATTAAATTGAATTATGTTCAATCTCTTTCATTCTGTTTTTACAGTGAGATGCATTTATAGCTTAAACAGAACGCACTTCGTCATCAAATTCAGTGCCTTTTCCAGAGACTGATATTTAGAAGGAAAAAAAAATGGTAAGTTTTACGGCACTCGCAACTGCATAAGGTCATATGAACGCGTGAAACACACTAAACGTTTTCAGTAGGTAGGAAATTTTGAATTTTGCCCGGGTGGCGACCGAAGCCCACTCTTATCGATTTTAGACCACCGAGGGATCTTTAACGTGCGCAACTTGCACACGGGACCTCCGAGATTTGTCCGCCCTTGTCCTAAAAGGTTAAATGTAGATCTTTCCTACAAGAAGATCAGGGGTCTGGCTCAAAACAGTAAGAAGGAGCCAAGGAGTAGTAGTAGAAAGGCTGCAGAAAGAGTCATGAGCCCCAAGTAGGAGAGGAGGTGGGGGCAGAAAGTGGAGACGAAAGCAGACGTCAGAATCTAGAGAGCAGGAAAGGAGGTGAAAGGAGACAATTTTAGAGAGAAGAAAAGTTTGCGGTCACTACTCAGATTCGAACCAGGGACCTGTGAATGAGAGGTAAACACCGGTAACTTCTAGACCACGTGAGTCCTCGGAGCCAAACGCAGCGCAAACTGGCATTTTGTCGACACGATGTTTACAACTGTGCTGATCTCACAATCATGGCCGACAGTCGTCTGCTTCGGCTTCACGTTACGTGACTCGCACTCTCTCTTGTTAATAGTTACTCCAAGGGTAAGTCCTAAGTTCATATTAATTTTCTCTCGTCATGTGCTTGGCTGTCTGTCTCTCCTACTTTTCCCAAGCACTTAAATTAAAGTATCCGTTAATTATACTGATCGATATGCTTCTCTTTGCTCAAGCAAAGATAGACATTACCGTACTTGGTAGAGTCGGTTCAATTAACGTTGTGTACTAGGCTATGTCGTAGTATTATTAGGCTACGAAGTCATGAAAGAAGCCACCAGAGGGGCAAGCGTAATAGAATACAGTGGATCCCTTGGCAATATCTGGACGACTTGGAACTTCGCTGATGACCTTGCACTGCTCTCTCTCACACATGCTCAGATGCAAGAAAAGACTTAGGAACTCAACAGCCTATCAAGGAGTCTTGGCCTACGTATACATCCAGGCAATTCGAAAGTAGTGAAGCTAGGAAAAAGTTTCAAGCCCTGCTGCGACAGTGGAAGACACTCCCCTTGGAGAAGTGGACTCCTTCACCTACCTTGGAAGTGTTATCGATGGTAACGGTGGAACCGAAGCAGATGTTAAGCAAGACGCCAAGGCAAGGTCAACATTCAATCAATTATCAAAATTATGGAAAGCAAACAGCATCTCACTGCGCTCCAAGATTCGACTCTTTTAACTCCAACGTCAAGTCTGTGCTCCTCTACGGCTGCGAAACTTGGAAGACAAAAGAGACTGCACTGAATAAAGTCCAGACTTTCATCAGCAGATGTATGAGGAGTATTCTAAGAATTAAGTGTCAGGATAGAATGAGAAATGAAGAGCTGTGGGAAAAGACAGGACACAAGGATATAGAAGTAGAAATAGTGCTAAGAAAGTGACGATAAATGGGACACACCTTTAGAAAGCCCAGCGGAAACATCACAAGACAGTCACTGCAGTGGAACCCACAGGGAGCACAAGGCAGGGGTATGCCAAGGGAAACATGGAGGAGATGTGTGGAAAAGGACATGTGAAAGATGAAGCTCATTTGGAACGAGCTTGGAAGGATGGCCCAGGACATAGATAAATGGAAGGAGCTTGTATGTGGCCTGTACACCCTGCCAGGGGTGAAAGGCATTGATGATGATTATTACGAAGAGTCTCTGACTCTGAGGTGTTCCAGTGGGCCCAGATGATCCATGCTCTTATCCTGACTGCGTTCTCAGCTCCAGTGAGCTGGTCCCGTTCACCATAGGGACGTCTCTCACCTCCCAAAGAGATTACGACTCTTTGTGGTGAACTAAAGGTGTAAGAGATTACTATAAGAACAGACAAGGAGGAATTCATGAACAGGCTGGCAGAGAGGGCAGAGGAAGCAACAGCAGGAATTACATGCGAATCCTTTACCAGACGACAAATTAAAGACTCCTTCTGGAAAAAGTGGGAAAACAGAAGTAACAGTAAGGGACAAAGAGGGAAAAAACATTTTTTTAAAAAGAAGCTCAGTCAAGACGATGGGTTGAGCATTTCAACAGTCTCCTGAACAGACCACCGCCAAGTAACCTGCCAAACGGCCAGCAAGAAATGAGTTACCAATCTGTTGTGCTGTTGCATCAAAACAAGAGATTATTGATGCCATTAAGAAGCTGAACAACGGTAATGCGACCGGTCCTGATCTGATTCCAACTGTGGCCCTGAAAACAGATGCCAATGTGACAGCAGACCTTATCCCATTGTTTATCAGGATCTGGAATTAGAGCAAGTTCATAAAGGATTGAAAAAAAGTACACCTTGTGAAACTTCCTAAAAAGAGGAATCTCAGCAACTGCAGCAATTACCGAGGAATCACTCTTCTCTCAATATCACGTAACGTCTTTAACAGAATCATTCGGGAGAGAATCAAGTCTGCAACAAATCCAAGACTTCGGGATGAACAGGCTGGTTTCGGAAAAATCGGTCAACCACGGACCAAATTGCTACGCTGAGGATCATAGTGGAACAGTCCCTGGAGCGGAACTCCCAGTTGATCGTCAGCTTTCTTGACTATGAGAAGGCCTTTGGCAGTATAGACCGAGCAACATCGTGGAAGATACTGAGACATCACGGAATCCCACAGAAGTTGGCTATCCTCATCAAGAGCATGTAGGAAGGGACAAGTTGCAGGGTTATACATTATGGCCAGCTCATAGACAGCTTTGGCATCAAGACCGATGTGAGACAGAGATGTTTACTATCACCTTACCTATTTATCTTGGCAATCGACTGGCTGATGAAGGAACCCACTAGAGGACATAAAAACGGCATACAGTGGACCCCAAGGACACAGTTGGACGATCTGGACTTTGCAGATGACTTGGCGTTTCTGTCACATATTCAGGAACAGGTGCAAGCAAAGACCACAGTTTTAAACAGCCTATCAGAGTCAGGTCACAGTAGAGGGAAATGCATTAGGAGAGGTCGAATCTTACTGCTATTTTCGGAGCATAATTTATACAGAGATGGAGGAACAGTTTGCATTATTTCTTTGAACAGAATATGGAGGACCAGGTATATCTCACTACGAACATACTCGTAGTTGAGGATTTTCAACTCAAATATGAAATCAGTCTTGTTGAATGGATGTGAGACATGGAACCCATCTCAGACGTGCATAAAGAGGATCCAAGTTTTCTTGAACAAGTGTCTGAGGAAGTTACTGAGGATCAGATCGACATACAGGACCACCAACGAGGAAGTATTAAGAAAAACGAGACAGAGCCCAGTCAGAGATGAGGCGGGAAGAATGTGTTGGCGATGGATTGGACATACTTTCAGGAAGTCAAGAAGCTGCATAGCAAGGAGCGTGTTAGATTGGAACCCACAGGGTAAAAGATCAAAGGGAAGACCACCGGAAACCTGGAGAAAAGTCACAGAAATGGATGTACATGAAAGTGGGAAGACATGGAGTGAAATCAAGCGACTAGCCCAGGATAGGGAAAGGTGGACGGTGCTTGCTCGTGGCCGATATCCTGATCCGGGGTGAGAAAGGCAATGATGATGATGGTGAGCTCTGACCTGAGGCAACCGCTCTCTCGGGGCACAGAAAAGAACCCGCTGTAAAGATGAGCTGAAGACAACCCTAAAGCAATGCAACATTTCCCATCTGGGAAGAAGTAGCAGCTGCTCAAGATTGCACTTCTAACCTTCTTTCAGTTAATAAGATCTGGAGTCACTCTGTAAAAAAAGAGAGACGCGTCAGAGGCATGGCAGCTGGGAATAAAGACCGAGAGAGCTTCACCTCCCAGGCAAGTTCAGCCCACACTTCCCCTGCCCTGACTGCAACAGTAACATACACTTCAGGACGAACGATCGGCCTGATTAGCCATTTCTGCACCCCGCGCCCACCCCCGAAGGCATTGTTATCCTACAAGGAAGACACATTATTACTATCAAAGCTAGGCCTATTTTCTGCCAATATAATACAAGTACCCAACAGTCGAAGCTGTCTCTAATATAAAACAGCCACATATTGTCGAGGAGAACAGTGTTTGATGTTAATTAGACAGGTGGATGTTTTGAGCAGGATTAATGAAAGTGAAGAAGAACCCACCACCCCCTTCTGAGATTGTAACTCGTGGCAGTTGCAAGCCGAGGACTGTCAGGGCCATTGAAACTTTGGTTTTTGTATGTGTGTGTGTTGGGGGGGGGGGGGGTGTTGCTTGTTTTAAACGTAGAAGGGAGGGCGGGGGGGGGGGGTGTCATCTGCTGTAAGTTTATTAGGCGAGGAAGGCAGTGTACGAGGGTAAAACAAAAGGGAATACATGCAATATGTCAGACGAGATTTACGTACCATGTGCTAAACCAAACATAATTACAGTCGACTATGGATGAGTTGGTGTCGTCGGGGCAGTAAAAAAAGATAAACTCATCCGAAGTTCAGATTACTCGCTGGGAGCTGTAAAGAAGATGAGGTGCTGAGACCCGAGAAAAAGATCATAATTTAACCCAAAAGATCAATTCAAGCGAGTTAAACACAGGAAGGACAAGTTACCTGGCTGTGGTCAGCAAGCGGTTTATAGGAGGGGCACACACCAGCGACAGGTGAATGGATTATGACGGCTAGGCCACAATGTCAGGGGCCGATACATAATACAACCGTTATAATAATAATAATAGTAATAATAATAATAATTAGAAGAAGAAGAAGAAGAAGAAGAAGAAGAAGAAGAAGAAGAAGAAGAAGAAGAGGAGGAGGAAGAATTATGTACATGTACAGGGTGATCCAAAAAAACAACAACTGTACAAATATCTCACACAAAATGTGTACTAGAATGTAGTAATTTGTAACAGATATAATTCATTCCAAAGGAATTTGTTTGACATAAAATTCACAAAGAACAAATTTATTTTTGAAAACGGAAATGGCTTTTATAAAAACCACCTATAAATGCAAAATGCGCCAATTTAAAAGATTTTGTATGGAAAGTAATGAAATGATTGGTTTGATTTTTCCTTTCCTTTTATTTTTAAAATCTAATCTTTCCATCCCTGTATTTCTTTTCTCCTACAGAGTTAATTTTGTTGTTGTTGTAATTCCGAGAACCAATCCTCCTTTGGACTCGACACATTTTAACGCGTCGTTCGTAATGTTCAGTGGTGGCCAAACACAAGGATCCACTCAACCACGAGTTCTCAAAGCCACATACACTGTAAACCTTAAAGTATGGATCTGTTCCTAGAGACAATAGGGGGAGGTGGTGAGGCTGCTCAAACAGACAGCATTTATTGTGGAGTTGATGTAACCTGAAAGGTGAATATTATGGGCTTTGCCAAGGAACCGAATGTCATAGCGGAAATGTTCACGCTTTTCAAGACTTTCGAGGAATCATGAACATAGTGCTATCCCCTGATAACTGATAGCTCCGTGAACAGGAAAATGGTACAGTTGTAGATGAAGATCTGCCTTGAGAATGGGGGCAGTTGAGATGTAGCCAAGTCATTGCTGCAGACATCGTCTACGGACAGACATCTCATGGGGTTCACCTACTGAATTCTGCACCTTGCGGTGACGTTTAAAGGGATGCGAACGGTCTGTGTTTGACCTGAAATGGTCGTTTTATCTGGGAATTTGTAGTTCTGATTCTTTACAGGTACTAACTGATGGACCATTTCCACTCTTGACATCAAAGGAGGCCTTAAGGGCACTTTAACATTATTTCTGTGCCTTGTGAAAAACTTACAAAATGAGTTAGTGGTGAGAAAATATTCAATACAAAAAGCCCTCCGCTCTTTGCTAATCTTAACCATGATCACATCAGGCAAAGGATACTTGAGACAAACACTCTGAAAACTTCTGTTGGCCTGTTAGACTACTGTTGTATGCGTTATGGCTCAATCGTTGGGATTTTTTGTGGTAGGCCTTATGCGAACTAGTGCGTCATGCTACAAAAATGGGGACATGGCTGAAAATGGGTTGTTTTTTTATGCGTTGTGTAAAACAAAACTATAATGTGGATTTTTCTTAAATGAATATCAGACAAATTCTTTTTGACTTCCAAATGTTGTGTACAAATTTGAAGCCCAAAACTTCGGTGTGGAGGAAAATATTAACAAAAAAGTTGTACAGGTTGTTGTTTTTTATAACCCTGTACATATAGTTTTTCGCCGAGCAATAAGAGATATGTGTGCCCATCATAGAAATGACTTGTTGGGGGCTGTTGGTTGATACAATACAGTGGTCGTATTGGACAGGCTGCATTGTTAAGCAGTGGGTTTTTTTGGGGGTATAGTTTTAAGAAATAGAAGGGGGGAGTGTGAAGTGGCCGTTTGTACAGGTCTTGGACTGGTGGCCGTCTAGGCGGGTTCGGCTGCATAATGCAAAATGCTAAGTATTTTTGCATCTTATCACATTCCCGAGACTGTGTGATACCAGGCTTAAATCTTGATATCGTCTTGTAGATGATGACAAAAGATTATTAAAGGGATACCAATCCACTTCGCGTTTTCCAGCGATATTTCTGTTTAACTAGACGGTCTACCACCCGACCAGTTTGACAAAATATTTCTGCATGACAGTTTACTAAAGATCTACGTATACTTCAATTCATAAAACTAAACATTTTCCCTCCTTGTTTGTGTAAGGCTTGAGATGTTAATACATGTAATGACTGCATGATTTAATACCCAATCCCTTACCCACCAGATCCTAATCAAATCCAAACCTAAATTCATAAACGGAACCAAAACCAAAACCACCCTAACCAATTTTTTCATCTATTGCTACAAAACAGGTAGAGCTTGGTCAGCGAGACTTTCGGTAAAAGGGATAATGTATCACGCAAGCCCGCAAAGTGGACTGGCACCCGTAAAATCACTCTTCCTTTGAGAAAAGTTTATTCGCAATAAAATGGCCTGTTTCTCTTTTTGAAGTGGAGAACGTAACAGTGACAGCTCTAAATCTACAATTGTTACGATTCCCTCGTTTTTATACAAACTGGTTGTTCAAGATTTACAAGGATTTCCGTTCAGCGAAAACGATAAAGTAGATCTATCTTTCCTAGGGAATATATGTATTAAAATCGGTTCAAACCAAAATTTAATTTATTGTCCATCAAGTTTTGACCTTTACCCTACAGCGGATGATGACATCTTATCCACTTTATGAAAGCCCCCCAGAGGGCCATTTCCCCCTTTTGGCTCAGTTCCATTTTAGATCGTGTGAGCCCGCATGTCCACTAAATCACAAACTGCCTATCCAAAAGTCGTCCGTTTCTTGAAAAGTCGGTTGTTAAAACGGAACGCCAGTTTCCCCCTTAACAATCAGTGAGAATTCCGTTCCGTTTGAAAGTGTCCACCAAAACGACACTCTTCCCTACAATAGACAGGTCAGGTGGAATGCAGTTTTTTTTTTTTGGGGGGGGGGGGGTTTACTGGTAAAGTTTTTACGGCGCTCGCAACTGCATAGGTCATATGAGCGCGCGGGACACTCCTAATATTTTCAGTTGGTAGGAAATTTTGAATTTTGCCCGGGTGGCGGCCGAAGCCTACTCTTACCGATTTTAGACCACCAAGGGATCTTTAAC
>NW_004797563.1:256030-265142 GCF_000002075.1 Aplysia californica | reverse complement strand
GAGAGAGAGAGAGAGAGAGAGAGAGAAAGAAAGAAAGAGAGAGGGGGGGGATAGGGAGAGGGTTAGATACTGTGTGGATTCAACATTAAGCTGAGTATTATTTAATAAACTTTGGTTAAATGAGTAAAGCTGACTATCTGGTCTTCAAGGAGAGGTCACCCCGTGGAACTTGATTGCCTGGCAATGTTATGTCACTTTTATCATGATCTCTCGACTGTAGGCTAATCTTTCTTGTTGTCTGCCTCGCCAAGTGTGCCTTATCTCCCAACTAGGCTTCCCTCGGAGATTGGCCTTCAAGATGTGGCATTTTTTGCCACTAGAGCCAGCTCTGCAGCACAGACAATAATATAAAAAAATTCCTTATTAAGACAAGACTTTAGTTTTTTTTTCTTTGTTTAAAGTAAGACAAGATCAGTTTGTTTGCTTGTTTTTTGTGTGTGTTTTTTTGGTGTTTTTTAAAAAGGAATACTTTGACCATTCAGGTACACAGAGATTCAACAATACGTATTGTTTTGGACAAGCACAGTTTCTTTTTTTCTTTTTTTTGGGTATATTTTGTTTGTTTGTTTATTTGTTTGTTGTTGTTGTTATTGTTGTTGTTGTTATTGTTGTTGTTGTTAATCTGAGACAAACCTTTCAGGTGTGCAGACGTCGGCAGGCAATGGATGTGCCCCGAGCGGCAGAAGCTCCGAACAGCGAGAGAATGCGGTTTAAGAAATGAAATTATCTAGGATTCTTTTTTTGTTTGGCTTTTAAAAAATTTTGGTAATTGTTTTACGGCACACGCAACTGCATAATGCCATATGAGCGCGCGGGACACATTTAACTTTTTCAGATGGTAGGACATTTTAAATTTTGCCCGGGTGACTGCCGAAGCTTACTCTATAATCGATTTTGGACCTCCAAGGGGACTTTAACGTGCACAACTTGCACACGGGACCTCCGAAATTTTTCGCCCTTGTCCGAGAAGGCTAGGTGTAGATTTGTCCTACCAGAAGATCAGGGGTGTGGCTGAAAGATAGCAGTAAGAAGAAGCCAAGGAGTAGCAGTAGAAATGCTGCAGAAAGTGTCGGGAGCCTAGAGGAGGATTATCTAGGTTTAACAACCCTTGCAATACTACTTTGAGGTTAAGAGACGAGGCCTTCAAATTAAATTCCCATCCCCCGACAGAATATAGCCTAGCCGGAAAATCCATGTAAAATTTTAATGCCTCAAGGACACAGCCTCAGACCAGGGGCGAAGCGTCTATATAATCAAATAATCACTGCTTCCCTTCCTAATTTTGAAACATTGTCGCTGTCAAATTCATCCTTAAACGTAAACCTCTTAAATTAAAAGTAAAAAGAGGTTCGTAATCCACAATGAGTATGCCTAACATTCAAAACGGTTTCACGGCCACATAAATAGCCTCCTCACTCCTCTCGGGCCACTCCATAAGCAGTCGCAAGCTTTGATTAAGTAAGCTTAAAGTGAGGCTGGAAGAGTCTACCAATACATTTGAGGGAACATGTGCATAGCAGTCATGGCTGTTTCATTGCCACATATACCCTGTTCACCCCTTTGGGGCCACAGTTATAATCAATCCCAAGCCCTGATTAAGTAAGCTAACGAACACTGGTCGAGTCTACCTCACAAATGTGAGGGGAACTAACTCCTAACAATCTCTTTACTGCTGCATGTGCTTGTTTTTTTTTCCTCGACTTTTTACTGTCCTATAATCAGATCGTGACCTCGATTATGACACCAGCTCCTGGCCACGAAAGGCTAACAAAAACAGCCAAATGTGAAATTTAAAAAATGATAATTGTCATGTTCTACCAAAGAGTTAGACTCTCTGGTAGATCTATAACATATAGATCTAGTACTGACATCTCTGCTTCTTTGCTTTGTGTTTATCTATTCACATCTAAAGTTAATTTAATTTTAGTTGGAACTGATATTTAATAAGATTCTTTCCCGATTATTTTGGCGGTTGAACATACAATATGAATTCCGGATTTGTTTTCATTCACAACTCAGAGTCGCCGCCTCGAGTAAGATTCTTCTGTGATATCTACAGGCCATATATATCTATATCTGGTCCCGTTTCACTTTGATTACCCTGTCAAACAAGTCAGCCTTCGCCCCTGCCTCAGACCCAACTGGCCTTGAACCCCCGAAACAACCATCTCACGATTACGGGTCTAGTAGGCCTACTTAACTACTTCGCTATTTCAGAATTACAAAGTTCTATCGGACAGTTTAGGTCTTTTGGAGTTACTAAAACTCTGGACCTTAGGCTCCGAAATCAAGTGCGGTATCTGCTCTATTAAAAATTGTAAGATTATATTGAATCATTATCAAGATATTCAAAGAATATTTTTGCTTTCGAAAAAGCATATTGTGAAACTTTAGAATTTTAACTCAAATTTCTCAAGACTAGGCCCATGTACTGAGCAGTTAGAAATGTGTATTTCTGAGGTAGCGGCTACACAATGTACCTCGTGAGAGATTGAAGAGCTTCACGAAAAAGGCCCTGTTTTCACAGTTAAAAGGATGCCATTTTAGCCGCAAGACTCGCTTTTTCAAAAATACAGAAGTAACAAAGCAAAGTGAAGAGGCGTCCTTTCAATATGTATAAATGAATGTTCTCTTATTAGCAACATAGTACAGTTACTTTTAATAACAACGTAGACGCCTTCCAATCCATTTTGCTGTAACAAATGTAAGCCTATTTAGCTTTTGTTATCAGTCTCCAGTTTTCGTTGCAACTGGCCGCACAAAGTGCTGGGGGTCATTTTGGAGGTCTCCACCACTTAAGCCAAAGAACTTCAATGAATGAACAGTACTGTACTGACTTCGTCTGTCAGACTTTGCAGAAAATAAATCTGAATTTCATTTGTAAAAGCGAAGACCTGGAGTTGTGTAGGCCAACTGTATCACCATTAGGGAGCACAACGCATCCACTGCCAGGGTGCCACTCAAGCGCACCAAAATTGATTTTGTAGGGGAGCTCATCACATGAGGGCTTCGTGTGTGTTGGTGCCAAGAATATTCCAGTCAGAGTGAAAACCACCCTCAAAATGATACTACTTTCGTTTTCATGTGTGATTAATATTCTACAAAAAGAAAAGGAACTAAGTTACACGTTGATTAATTGTATTTTATTAACTTAAAAAAGTCCACGAAGTGAACTTGTTCAAAGTGTCTTCGAAAACACAGGATATAAAACGGACAAAATACTGCTTCTGGCGAAAATAACTTAATTATAAGTAATAATGACTAACAATATTAGGAATTACTAGACTACAGCATGTAGATGTCTGTATCTCCACGCTAGTGATTTTTTCAGATAAAATCTTAGACAGGAACGCAGTTTGATGGGGGAATGAAAACAGACGGGTCTGGGATTCCTCCGGTGATGTCGTAGAAGCTGCGGGGAGAAGGAATGAACGATTTGGATTTAAAAAAAACCCACGATATACAATTTTTAATTGGGATGACTATCCTTTTCCACACAATCTATTATAAAGAAACAAACGACGCCTTCTTCCCTTAACCAAACCCCAAATAATCAACCAAAGCCCTCGAAATTACTCATTTTTGAAAATCCAAAAACAAGAGAAAACAAAAATTAAATAAAAAACATGACAAATCAGCAACGTTATTATCTGACATTGATTTAACCAAATTATTATAGTTACTGCAATTGCATTTGCGTATACTTGTCCAGTGCTGTATTTTGTTGACACTGCAAGCGAAATAAATAATTCTACTGGTAACATGGAGAAATACTCTACTAGATCTATTCCTCCAGCATACCGAGGAACTCCACCGCTGAAGGATTTCCAGCGCTTCTTTGGTGTAGAGGTGGTGTGTTATTATGTCATGCTTAATATGTACGGTATGACTTTTGCTTAACTCTCTGTCAAGACAATTTGTTGACTGAGGGCACCTCTGTTTTACACAAATAAGTGTGTCAGCCCAGCTCTTATGATTGTAACACCCACCAACATATATATATAACATGTAAAATATATTATATTTTTACGTAGCCTACATGTTTATAGTGTCTAAATATATACACGCTATTAATTGGCCTAATATATTTTTATTCATATCTTAGGCTATAATATTAATATATATATAATATACATATATATAATATATGAGGGTGCGGTGGCGGAGCTGTTAGTGCGCTCGTCTCCGAATCGGAAAGTCCTCTCCTGCCCACTCAGCAATAGTGGGTACCTGACTTCGAGTTGTGGAAGTAAAGGCGGCGTGGAAAGGAACTGGTCACCCTACCACAATAATATGCCGAAGGCCAAGGAGGTTGTCACGCTAACAAGGCAATCCCCAATGTCCGGATCGGATGCGGGAACAACTTTACTTTACATAAAATATAATAATAATTATTATTATTTTAAAAAAGTGAAAACGGTTACCATGTTTCAAAATTTAACGAATTTCCGAAGAGGGGAAGAGCCCCGCAAAAGTGCAGCAGATACATGTACATGTATTAGGGTTTAAGTTATGTTTTATGTAATATGGAGTTAATGTGGCATTTTGTTTGTTTTATTATTCTTTTGGGAGTCCCTTTGTGTGTGTTTGAGGGTGTATATGTGGGGGGGGGGGGGGGGAGGGGCACTATGTTTGTGAGTGTGTTTGTTACTGTTTGCTAAGGTACTGAGTTCAAAAGTGAGTGCTTGCTAGCAATTGAACAATTAACGAGCAAAAAAAAACAAAACAACAACAAACAACAACACTTCAAAAATGCTGGATCGCAAACTCACGAAGTATGCAGGTATCCGGTCTGGTTGCTATAGTAACCACTTGCGACGGGTACACAGTCAGGTGAAGTGACCTCCCCATAGTAGAATCCTGCGGGCAAGTAGGCTACAACATGTCATATGCTCTTAAAATTAAACAATCAAGTCACAGATTGACCTAATGAATTTAAGAAATTGTGCCACCCAGAAAGCACTATGATTGGGAAATTGTCTAAGAAGTGGCCAAGAAACATTTTATTTCAAACATTATTTAGAGAAAAATAATGGGCCTATTACACCGATACGTTGGTTGTTTATTTTAAAGAATAAAATTAGTAAGAGTTAAACGGCACTTGCAACACATATAGGTCGTACAAGTGCTGACGATTAGAGATGTTACTAGAGAGCAACACACAGAGAAAAAAAGAACAGAGAGGTAGACACGATACAAGGGTGACAGGAGAAAAGAAGCAAACCACACCAGAGCACCCGCCAACCTCCCATGCTTGCTTATACATTAGAAATTGTTTATTTGCCGATACTTGAAAAAGCGCGACTAGTTCTTCAAAGACACTGTCGGAAAAAGGTTGCCCACATTAGTCAGGTATTTCATAGTTCATAGTAGCTGGAATCACGAATATGAAGTGGGCTTTAAAAAGTATTTCAAATTGGAATGCTTTTGCTTCCCCCAAATGTAATGATTAATACGATAAAGTATTATGAAATAAAAATGTATGAATATGAACGTATCAAGGGACACAAGAATTTATGTTTGAATCACAGAATGTGATCATCATTGCGTTTCGATGATATAATTGCTGCAGATAAAGTTTCGGGCGCAAGTTTTTGCTGTGCTCTCCCATACCCGAGAACAAAGAATTTTAAAAAATCGCGTTGCAAAAAAACCTGCAATATACTCTCTCTCTCTCCTTTTCTCTCTCTCTTTCTCTCTCTCTCTCTCTCTCTCTCTCTCTCTCTCTCTCTCTCTCTCTCCCTCTCTCTCTCTCTCTCTCTCTCTCTCTCTCTCTCTCTCTCTCTCTCTTTCGCGCTCTCTCTCTCTCTACCTCTCTCTCTATAAATAATATTATAGTACATTATTATATATTATTTATTTATATACAGATTTCAACAAAAGTTAAGGACCACCTTGACAGACAGCTCCAATTTTTAAAAAATCCGAAAAAAAAGACAGCAAGAAATGTTTTAAAGTTTTTTGCTCTGAAAGTGTTAGTGGGTTACCAATGTGTACTGCAATGCTTCCTAAAGGTGCAAAACCATCACGTGCTGCACGGAAACCCTCAGTGCATTTTAGCCAAATTTGCTGTTTTCATCGACTTGTGTGCGACACCACGGACATTCCTCAGTTAAAATTTCTGGTGCACGTCTTAAACGGACATACGGTCTCGAACTGTGCTCACTTTTGTGGTAATATAAGCTGCCATTTTCGCAAAATTTAGTATAGTATCAATGTGCCACCAAGACAAAAGCTGAGAGACTTTGATCGTGCCAGCGCTATGGCATGGCTGCATGATGGATTTGGAGCCCGAAAAGTTGCCAAAAGGCTTGCAGTGTCACACTCTCTCATTGTTAGCTCGAGGCGGCGCCATCAAGCCACTGGATCAGTCCAAAAACGCTCACGTGCAGGTCGACCCAAGAAGATCACTCAGAGTGTTTGCAAGTGGTCCTTAACTTTTGTTGAAGTCTGTATATATTTATATAATGTTATATATATATATATATATATATATATATATATATATATATATATATATATATATATATATATGTATATATGTATAGTGTGTATGTATGTATGTATGTATGTATGTATGTATGTATGTATGTATGTATGTATGTATGTATGTATGTATGTATGTATGTATGTATGTATGTATGTATGTATGTATGTATGTATGTATGTATGTATGTATGTATGTATGTATGTATATGTGTGTGTGTTTGTGTGTGTCTGCGTGTGAGTGTATACGAACCTCCACTCTCCCGATCAGTTCCCTCGAACAAGATGACGGTGGCGTGCTCATCAGGAATATTCACGGGCCCAACGTTGGCAGTGCCGGTGTACTTGGCATCAGGGGGGATACCGAAGTGGATGAAGGGTCTTGTCAAAGCGCCCACAGTACAGTTCCTAGCCTTGAGGTTAATCTTGTATTCCTTGTTCTGTGTGCAAGTGAAATATAAGAGTTTATTATATGTTGTTATTTTGTATCCTACTGCAGGCCAAAGTTCACACTTTGCAAAGGAGACATGAAAAAAATTTGAAATAATTGGATATATATATATATATATATATATATATATATATATATATATATATATATATATATATATATATATATATATATATCGACGGTGAAAGTCACAAACCGTGTACGTCTTAAAATAGAAACATAGTTTTTTCGTTGTATTTATCATCACAGGGCCACTATGCATGTTCTGTTGCGATTTTGAGATATAATAACCCGTAGAAATGCGTGTAACTGTCGCATAAGCAACCCGTGTATCCCTACTGAATCTGAATATTGACGGTTCATACCGTTGAACAATACTCAGCCGTCCATGCTGATGAATATACCCAACTAAAAAGGAATGCTCAAAGCTTGGGTTCAAGATGTTTGTGTAAGTCAAGTCATCTGAGATACCAAGAGAGGGCAGATGAAGTAATAGGGAAAATACACGCGCATCAAAATATGACAATGTGTGAAAAAGTTTAGTTGTAAAACCGTCCGTGACACCCGCACAAATTAACGAAAGAACAACAGATGCATCCGTTTCCAGAAGACAAGCTTCCCAGGAATACCACCGACAGGGCAGCAAAGGGAGGATCAGAGTGTGAAAAACTGTGTCTGTCAACGCAACTGGTGCGAAACTGTGTACGTCCTGAAGTGTCTGAGTGAGTAGTTCAGAACAGATTGTCCAGACGTATCAGTTACAAAGAAGATATTGGGACCTCTCTTAATTAAAGAAGTTCTCTCTAAAATGCAATTGATGCCTTCTCACTACTGCAGAAAGGAAATGTCAAAATAGTACCGTAAACTTTTTCTACAGGTAGAAACTATGCAGATCAATACAAAGAATACGTCAAGCATTGCATTAATGTTGGGAAATTTCCTCTATCTCGACGTGTTTTTAAAAAGATAATCCAGGAGGACAAGATATCTATCTTTCACCCAAGAAAGGATAAGTGTGACATGTATTTCTTTGCACATGACAAGGGCAACTTAGACGAGGAAAAGTACAATGCTCACCGAGAGAAAAAAGATGCAGCACAAGAGGGAAAAAAGAAAGACAAAGAGGTTGCAGCAGATACTGAAGCTGGACGGTTGATCATATCTGTGGGTGTGCAACGTACACATATTGCTCAAATTCACAAGCTTTGGCCCAAAGTTACAAAACAAGACTCTCAAGTCCACAACTTCAGAATCCTTAACCTTCGCACCCGTGTTTTCTTGTGTTAGATCTATGTATGGAATGAGCCTGAAAGGGTAACACGTTTGAGTCTTGCTGGGTAATCTTCCTTTTTACACAAGACTTTTTTAATGTATAATCTCTTGACATGGCTGCATGTATAAAACTAGACAAGAAGTCATGGCAACCGTTTTGGGAAACTTAAAAACCATCGAACAAAAATATCATTTAGAAAAAGTGTATACGTTATGAAAGTGGATTGAGTTTATGCAACCACTGAAAACAGAATCAAGGGCGCTGAAAGTCATTCACTATCTGCTCACAATGTCAAGTTTATAAATGAGACTCTCACAAACACTACACATATAATGTTGGGTATTTAAACCACATTATGTTCTTCTCCAACTACAGAGACTTTGGTGTACCTGAGTCTATAAACTCGGAAAGCGTGCAGGTGATGCTACTGTCACCAATCTTTGAACATTGTAATCGTCTTTGTGGAACCATCCTTTATAAACTGGAGCTCACGGCTGACTGGACACCTTTGCCTTTGCCAAAATCCAACAGAGAAAGAGGAGCTGTGTTAAAACTAAAACTAAAAATCCCAAACAACTAGACACAGCCCGTCTAAAGACAAAATGCGACCATCTACAGTCTATGAAGTATGTTGTTCTGATTGATTCGCATGCCTATTATTATGATGCGTTGCCATACATTTATAATTGAAATGGTAGCATTTAGTGGATACCAACTTTATTTTTTTTATTTTTGAAGCACTGAATTCCAATTTTTGTTTTTAAAAAAATGCAAATTGTGTTTGTGGGTTTATGTGTGTGTGTGTGTGTGTGTGTGTGTGTGTGTGTGTGTGTTTGTGTGTGTGTGTGTGTGTGTGTGTCTGGATGTGTTTCTGTCTGTGTTTCTGTCTGTGTCTGTGTGCG
>NW_004797563.1:253146-255930 GCF_000002075.1 Aplysia californica | reverse complement strand
AATTAATAAGATGAATATTTGGAATAATTTTCTTTAGTCAGAACATAACGTTTCATGTTTCTGTTGTATGTTGTACTGTATTGTAAAGCGCCCAGAGCCTGTGTACTTTATTCGGGGTTGAGCGCTATATAAATGTCATTTATTATTATTGCTATTATTATTATCTGCCCTAATAATTTTCATAGCTGCCAAACTGTCAGTGTCAAAATCAGATGAACAAACAACGTGAGGCAAAAATAGTTCTGGTGAAAATATTTGCGTGAAAAATAAACAGAGAAAACGAATGCTCAACTTCGGAAGGGGGAGGAATCCAAAAGAGTAGGCGTGCACTGCTAAAAATTTAAAAAAAGAAAGGTAATATAAGTAATAATATTCTCACGGCAGGGTGTTGGTTGCTGAGCATAGACAACCACAAGAGTGGCGCAGAACAGGATGAGCAACATACTGGCGTTGGGAGAAACCTCAGGGAACTGGGCTCATAGGTGTCTGGCGGACTCCTTAAATATGGCCTACATGGCACAGGTAAAATGATGACGTGGACTGGTACGATTGTTAGACGAGAATATTTCTCCATGTTCCCATGGCAGTTAGGGTAATTTAACATCCGTTGGTTTATTCATTCTGTTGCTTGTCTTTAGAACCGTTTTAATGTTTATTCCCGGCAGAGGGGAAATTGGAAAATTTAGGTAGCATTATAAAAAGATAGCTTACATGTCGTTTTTAGACTTTGTATTATAATATGTATTCAGAAACACTCCAGCATGTTTGTAGAATGTCGTAAGTCACGGTTACTTAACCCACTGGAAGGCTACAGATATGTGAACTGTTTATCTCAACTCACGTGACGTAAGGCACTGTTCCATTCCAGTCTGGCATTATGTAAATCTTTCCTCGCTGGTGGCAGTTTGGTTAATATCTTGGACGGCAATTTAACTGTGTGTCGTTGTCTGAAGTCAACCACTTATTCTCCATTAAAAGCAGCGTATGGAAACCTCCAATATTAAAGCAAATAACCAGTTTGTTCTCTTGAAGCCATACACCGAAATTTTGCCCCTGGGGATTTATTCTGGACTTTAAAAAAATCTTGCGCTAGTATTTTGGTTAATACATGTATCAGGTGTCATTTAAAGAGCAACAAGTCGGTCATTTTTGGACCAATTGAAAGATAAAACAACTTAGAACAAACAAAATTCAACCACGGAGACACCATAATATCGTTTGTAAGTATGAAGAAAACAAACCATAGAGCTCAAAAATATCAAATTTGACAACCTCCCCCCCAAAAAAAACAACAACAACAAAACCCAACAACAAACAACAAACAAACAAACAAAAACAAACAAAAAATTTAAAACATTTAAAATGGGTGTAAGCAAAACTTTGTAATGTTCTATTTCTAATAAACGATATCTGTGCTGTGAATTACGAATTTATACAAAATTTACACTGCCAATAAAAACTCCGGGAAGGTTTTCTTGTTTGAATTGTATACTCCTTTCACCATGTGTCGACCAGTCCTATCCATAAAAGCCCCAGAGGACATTTTGAATAACTCTGTGACATGTTTCTGGCTCGATTCTTTGCACCTCCTGTTCAAAATAGATTATCACTTATTTGATTGCTTGAGGGGTTTTGTCGTAGACTGTCTGTCAAACAAACCTATAGGATATTTTTTTTCAAAAGGTTTCAAACGTTTATTTGTAAACGTTTGTCTCATAAGGCGTTCCCCAAACATTTCTTGCAACCATGGTCAATATAATTGATGTGTGGGTGGGTGTGGCCCCCAACCCACTGGAACCAGCTCGCCTCAACAGCGTACAACTTCTCTTTTCCAAACTTCTGAACTTTTTCAGCACGATGAGATAGATACCTACCTGGTGTGACTGTCTTGGTTTTAACGGTCAATGTCTGAAATCGGAACAGGCTGATCACGCTTCAGTAGCTGAAAGCTTTTACGTTTTACGTGTCACCAATTATGGTTAATATTTCTCAAACGCGTGTCTTGAATTTCTTCACACATGTCATATCAAAGTCATTGGTTGTACATTGTATTTTGTATGGTCGAAGTCTTGTTGGAATAAGTGCAGAATATGAGGGGGGGATGATTGTCTATTTTTGTATGCTTGTGTGTGTCTGGATGTGTGTCTGGATGTGTTTCTCTCTGTGTGTCTGTGTGTGTCTGTGTGTGTGTGTGTCTTTGTGTGTTAAAATCATCATCATCATCATCATCATCATCCGTTTACGGATTGCCTTCCACAATTTCTATAGAAGTAGAAGGACATCTAGTCACGAAAACAAAGGGGCGGATAACTGGAATCAGAAAAACAAAGTTATCAGTGGATGCGCCTGTCACAGTTGATAACGGCTAGTGAGACCAGTACCCAGGGGGGTGAGACCCAATCGGTGTTGAGACCGGTCATCGATATCGATGAGAGGGACTGCCAGGAGCTCTTAAATCGGCGATCGCTGTAAAAGTAGGTCACTTATCTACGGCATGTGATGTGGCCTGTTTTGTATCATAATCATGTGCCTCTCACCCACATCTCTGTCTGTCTATCTCTGTCGCTTTGTCCCTCTGTCTCTTTGTCTTTATATATATATATCTCTCTCTCTCTCTCTCTCTCTCTCTCTCTCTCTCTCTCTCTCTCTTTCTATTTCTCTCTCCTTATCTCTCTCGTTCTATCTCTCTCTCCTTCAGTCTCATTTCCCCTTCTTTGTCTATCTGTCTCAGTCATTCTGTCTGTCTCTCCCTGTCTGTCTTTGTATAACTCTCTCTCTCTCTCT
>NW_004797563.1:251149-252850 GCF_000002075.1 Aplysia californica | reverse complement strand
GGTGGTGGTGGTAGTAGTAGTAGTAGTAGTAGTAAGTAGTAGTTTAGTTGGACAACTACATGTATAATAGAAAAATTAGTTGGTTTTTTTAGTAGCAGTGATGATATTGATGATGGTAATGACAAACAATGATTTCTGGGACGTCTTTCTGGTAACAGTGCTATAAGCCTGTCTTGGACAAATGGCCCATAGCGGTCAGAAAGTAGCACAAAGAGGTCATATCTTGTGTAAGATGTTGGAAGTCTCGAGAACAGATAGAGCACGTAACAGGAGGAGTATTGTAAGGCTTCCCAGGCTTTTGACTGCTTGCCCACCTTCAGATCTGCTTTACTGAACTGTCAATTTCTCTAAAACAAGCTCACTGAGTTGGGTTTTTTTGTGTTCTTGTGTTTAAAAAACAACAACTTTTTCTTGCCCTTCTACAGCTGACTCCTCTTGTATTGTTACATTTACTCGCTTGAGTAGATCTTCGGTTAAGTTCATCTTTTTATCGGGCCCCAGCACCTCCTCTTCTTTACAGTAAATTACTGTACACAGGTCCCAACGGTTAAGTTGAAATTCGGAGGAGTGGATCATTTTTTAAATTAAACCTCCCGGACGAGATCACCTCATCCGAGGTCGACTGTATAATGCAATATTTAAATATATATATATGCGTTGCGAATTATCTTTCTTTCTTTCTTTCTTTCTAAGCGTTGTTCATCAACTGCAGGATATAGTATCATGTAGCCCCCCAACAACGCCTTCCACTTTTTAGTCAGCTGTTTTCTGCGTAGAAGGTTGCATCCATCCTCTCCTTGATGACGTCCTGCCATCATCTTAGTTTTTCTGGTAAACCTCTAGATCTTTCTCCTGTTCTTGGTCTCCATTCCGTAGATCTGTATATTTTTTCTCTCCTTCTGTTGTCTTCATTCTACCGTGTGACCAGCCCATTTCTATTTTTGTTGTAGAGTATAAATGTGGGAACAGCTGTTTTCTATCATATTTATTTTTATGTGCTTAATTTGGTCATGTATTCTTATGTCCAGCATCTTCCCATTGCTCTTTGAGTTGCCATTAGTTTCTTCATGATGTTCCTGGTTATTGGCCAGGTTTGGCATCCACAGCTTATTGCTGAGATAATGCGTTGACTGAAGATTGTCTTTTCAGTGATATCGGCATATAGATCTATAGGTCTTTAAATATTTCTCTGCATTTTCCAAAACAACGCCAAGACATGAATGCATTCTTCTGTTCAGTTCCTTTCTTATAGTTCGCTCCATGTTTATTGTTGGCCATAGATAGTTAAGATAGGCATACAATATAATGTATTTAATATTCCGTCACTTTTTCAATATTCTTGTTTTCTATGGCAATCGTTTTGTCACTGGTGTAGTTCGTCATATACATGTACTTTACCTTTGTAGATTTTAAAGCCTACTGTTTTGCATTCTTTTATTTATTAATCACATTTAGGGTAATTTCCATTAAAATTTGTTCTTCATTTTCTGTGCAGAGTAAGATAAGATAAGATAAGATAAGATAGTGCTTTATTATCCCAGAGGGAAATTTTCCTTGGCTGTACAGGACCATAAAAACACATGCAGGTATACATTAAAAAAATTTAAATCATATATATTACTCTCATTAAAATTCAATATGAAAGGATAAGTAAGGCTGACAAAATGTACATTTACATCAAATGCATCATTCAACCACATG
>NW_004797563.1:239650-249365 GCF_000002075.1 Aplysia californica | reverse complement strand
TATATATATAATGATATATATCTTTTCTGACACGTGGATGTCAAGATGGATTCTAGTTCTACCTGACGATTTTCGTTAAATGTTTATTACCAATTGGATGCAAGTCTCGTTCATGTGTATTTCCATGAGAGCTTCAAATTTTGCAAAGTGTTCGACAGAGTAAAAGTCTTTTTTTGTAATTAAAAAAATAACCAAAGCACATAAAACTAGCAGTAGATTGTATTGTAGTTGTGGTATTTTTCTATTACTGATTCAATGGTTCTATTATTTGTTCGATCCTTTCGTTTCTCTTCCTTCTATCTCTATACATGTATCTCTACGCATTTTCTAAACCAATTTTTTTCATTTCAGCGTATTCCATCTTTTCTTTACAAATCTATTTTGCGTTCTCATTTCTCTTTCCTCCTCAAGTCCAGAGAGTCAATCTTCTTATCGTCTTGTTTTTTTCTTAAACTAGTTTTGCTAGATCTGTTGATTTTAAGATTCTTTTCTGCTTCCTCTCTTACGATGTTATCATGTAGTGTTTCAACGTAAGTTGACTTTTCTTCATGAAAACTGAAATGCTTTTTAACGGCAGTTGGAATGACTCTTTGTGTAGCTCAAGTTTCTGCATGTCTATTTTTAAAGGTTTTTGGGGCACTCGGAAAGGTCTTATGCCTTCCCCACCAGCTTGATTCAGTAGTAAATGGCAATGAAATTATTCAAATCAGCAATCTTTCTGGTCCTCTAAATGTTCTACAACAAATATGAATCGGAAAGGGTGTTTAGCCACTATTATCCAATCAAATACTTGTAGATTCTTAACAGCTAATATAATCTGATCCGAAAATTCTACATGCGTAATTTGTCACTTTCGCCGGAGTTGACGGAGTTGAAGAGTTTTAGGTTGTTGAATTGACCAAAATCATAATCCAAAGAAAGGAACCATTTAGTCATTTCATAAGCTTAAAATTGTTTATTCATTGGTCGTGAAATATGAAAACAATTTTCAAAAACTTGTAGAACAATGTATATATATATATATATATATATATATATAAATATAGGTCTATGTATTTATATATAATATTATATATGTATATATACATATAGAAAAACAATGGGAACAGCTTAAAACATCTATAAATGAGGCTGCAAAAGACGTCATTCCACAAAGGACAACAAAAGCAAAGAAGAAATGGATGACTGAAGAAATTCTTAATCTTATGGAGGAACGAAGAACAAACAAAAACAATATGGAAAAATATGTGAATCTTCATAAAGAAATCAGACACAAATGTAATCTAGCAAAAGAGACCTGGTTATAAGAAGAATGTGAGGAAATGGAAAATCATTCCATTGCGAACTCAAAAGATCTACACAGAAAAATTAAAGAGGTGTGCCATACAAGAACACGTGGATCAACAGGATGCCTCAAATCAAAAGATGGGAATATCATAATGGACAAAGACAAGATACTAGAACGTTGGACAGAATATATCGGTGACCTGTACAATGACAAAAGAGATGAACAAAGAAGAGTGGAAAATAACAACGAGAGACCACCAATCATGAAAGAAGAAGTCATCAAGGCACTACGAAAGATGAAGAATGGGAAAGCTGCAGGACCGGACAACATTACCACAGAGATGATTAAAGCTCGAGAAGACTTTGGAATCACCACGCTGACAAAACGTCTTAACAACATGTATGCCACTGGACATATTCCATCAGACTTGTCAAAATCTATCTTCATAGCTTTACCAAAGAAACATAATGCAAACGAATGTGAAACGCATCGTACCATCAGCTTCATGAGCCACATAACAAAAATATTACTCAGAATTATTATGATGAGAATACGAAATAAATTTCTCCCAGAAATAGCCCAAGAACAGTGTGGAATTATTGAAGGTAAAGGCACTGTAAATGCCATATATGTCATCAGAACAACAATAGAACGTGCCCTAGAAGTTCAGAAAGATCTTTATTTATGTTTTATAGACTACACCAAGGCATTCGACAAAGTTAGGCACGACAAGATCATCGACAAGCTGGAAGTCCTCAATATTGACGGGAAGGACTTAAGGATTATCAAGAACATGTTCTGGGATAAAACTGCTGCAATGAGAATAGAAAACGACATCAGCGAATACATACAGATTAAAAGAGGAGTCAGACAAGGATGTGTACTTTCTCCAGACTTGTTCTCCCTGTATAGTGAAAATATCATGAGACACAGAAGAAATGCCGGGTATCTCGATAGGGAGACATAATATAAACAATCTAAGATATGCAGATGACACAGTCCTAATAGCAGAAGATGAAGAACACATGCAGAATCTATTAATTGTCATCGTACAAGAGAGTGACAATATGGGCTTAAGCCTAAACATCAAGAAAACCGAAACGATGGTGATAAGCAGAAAAACCCCAATCCCAACATGCAATATCAAAATCAATGATACCACCCTCAAGCAAATACAACATTTTAAATATTTGGGGACCATTATATCATCAGATGGTAGATGTCACACCGAAAATAAAAGCCGCATTTGCCAAGCAAAAGCAACCTTCCACAAAATGAAACAGATACTAACAAACATCAATCTGTCACTGGAAACGAGAAAAAGAGTACTGAAAAGTTACAAAGAGCCAATCCTATTATACGGGTGCGAAGCGTGGACAATCAATAAACAGCTGGAAAGAACAATTGTAGCGACAGAGTTGTGGTTCATAAGACGCATGCTACGTATCCCATGGACAGCTAGAAAAACAAATGAAGAGGTCCTGGTTGAAGCAAATTATAGAAAACAACTTATAACGAATATAAGAAAACGACAGGCAAATTTCTTCGGACACACAATGCGGAAAGAAGCATTAAAGAATATTGTAACAACAGGAAAGTTCGACGGAAAGAGAGGCAGAGGTAGACAGAGGGAAAAGATACTGGACAAGATGACAACATGGTTGGGAGCAGCAAGAACAACAGACACCATTGCTGCAGCGCAGGACAGGGTGAAGTGGAGGTCCATGATCGCCCACGCCAGTCGGCAAGGCACCGGATGATGATGATATATACATAGGCCTACATATCTAATATACGTATACACCCCACGCACACTATATATATATATATATATATATATATATATATATATATATATATATATATATATATATATATATATATATATATATCGACATTTTTCTTGACGATTAGAGCTATCATTTTTTATCAAATTTTTAAATATTTTTTTTTTACTCAACAGGGTCAATGTACATTAAAAACACATCTGAGTGATCTTTTAAACACCGTGGATGACATGTGACAATGACAATCATTGGGGACCATCAATAATTTATTTATAGAGGCACCAGCCATCCACGTCCAGGTGCTGCTTTAGCCGACAACCATTTGGGACTTTAACGGCAGAGTGTGAACTAGGAAGCCGACGTGTGAGAGATACATGGCACCACACAGTGACAGTGAAACAGATACAAACAGCCGTGGAGAAATGCTATTACAGGTATGCGCAGAACATGACCTCGTCATATAAAATACCTTCCTTTAACACAAAACAAGTCAAGTTAAAACTTGGTACAAATGGAATGCCCTAAAGACAGCATCTCAAATTGTCGTTATCCTGGCCAAAATATCCAAAACTGAGAAACATCAGATATTCAAGAGTGATACCCAATTACACCATAGACACTGACCACAGACCAGTCATCGTGACTATCGACACATCAAACAGGAAAAGGCCAGAAGTAAGGAAACGGCGAGAAATCGCGAATCTCATAAATATAAATGACGATACTAAAGATGAGATACATGAACGTATGAAAGATGTATTTCAATAATAGCCCAAACAACCGGGAGACATTGAAGAGGAATGGGGCCACTTCAAAGCACATGAGCAATAAAAGAAGAGTGCAGCACCAGGAATACAGGAGGGCAGAAAAGGAAAACAACTATATAGTGGAATGACCAAGTAAAGGAAGCCATCCAACTGAAGAAAAAGGCATTTAAAAAGTTGCAGAAATCAAAGAAAGAGGAAGATTACATTGTATACAGAAAGGAAATACGCCAAACAACAGGGGTAGTAAAAGAAGCTACGTAAGAACAGATCCTGGACAGTATATGGAGAACAGCTGTTGCTGGTAACAAGACGTAAAAAAGACCCCAGAGAGTTTTACAAGAACGTTAAACGCAATATGAAGCGGGAAGAACCATTCAACCCAACTGAAATAGTTAATGGTGAGAACGGAAACCCTATTTCAGTAAGCTAAAGATTAAGGAAAGATGGAAAAGGTATTTCCAGGAATTTGGACAAAGAAAGGTAACAAAAAGAGACTGTGGAACCTACGGAGGAATACACCTTCTCAGCCATGTGGATAAAATGTTTGCCAAGATACAGGAAATGAGAATGAGACTAATTGTAGAGACTCAACTCAGTGAATACTAGTTTGGCTTCAGAAAAGGCAGGGGCTGTACTGACGCATTAAGTCAGTTGTGTGAGACTGCTATTGTACATGGCAAAGACCTCAATATCGCCTTCGTGGACCAGGAAAAGGCGTTCGGTCGGGAAGTCTTAGAGGAATATGGTGTAACTGGACAATTGTTGGAGAACATTATGGCACTTTATAAAAACAGCCTATGTGCCGTAAGATCAACAGAAGGACTATCGGACTGGTTCCCCATCAGGTCTCGGGTGAGACAAGGGTGCGTTCTCTCTCCGCTTCCTTTCATCACTTACATGGATAAGATCACGAAAGAAGCAAATGACAACATCACTGAACTGAACGACCTTCTATTTGCTCTAAATATTCTAAATGCTCTTATTATTGTTATTTGTTCATGAACAGAGTATATTAAATACAGATGAAGAGGAATTACAAACACACACCACAAAACTAAACGAGGAATGTAAACACCTAGATCTAAACATGAAAATCTCCATCTGAAAAACAGAAGTTCGGAAGGTCAGCAGAAACCCAGGGAACTTCAACATCCTTATTGACGGAACACAACTCCGACAAGTAGAGGAATTTAAATACACACATCCCGACCGAAGTGAAATCCCAGCTCATCAATAGCATCTTCATACCAATGCCAAACATGGTCTCTAAACAAGGCACAAGAAAGGAAAATCAATTCATGCGAAATGAGGTGTCTCCGCAAAACAATCAACGTCACCAGAAGAGACCGCATAAGAAACGAAACCATAAGTCTAAAAACCAGTTTATCACCAGTAATAAGATTCATAGAGCGTTAAACAGTCAAACGGTTTGGACATCTAACCAGAATGCCCCAGAAACAACTAGCGCCTTGAGCTTACAACACCCGAAAATCCGGCTTCAATTCAAGAGGAAGACCAAAAGAGACCTGGATGGATGGGGTTAAAAAGGTTCTGGAACAACATAACATATCTATCACAGACGCTACACATCTAGCACAGGGCCGACACCTGCACTCCCCTCGACATCCTAAGGATACTAGAGGAGGGAAAAAGTAAGCATAGTACATGTAAGTAAAAACACATTCTCTGTGGACTGTTACTGAAAAACGTTGACCAAAGGCAGAAAAAGGTAAATTTGCAGTTTCCCAATCACACTGAAGCTTTGGAAGTCATTAAATTTTGGCGCGCTAGTTTCTCACTAATTTAATCTCTGACACCAGGCCTACTACAATCGCAAAGGTCTCGACTTCAATTCAAGATAAAAGGTTGTTTCTTTTTTTTACCAACTGCAAGACATACGAACAAGATTTAAGATGATGTCAATAATGGACGAAAGCCTGATTCCACCACAATACAAAGCCCAAAAAAAAAAGAATTCATGGCTTTAATTTTAATCTAATGTTAACGTTCTTTTTACAAATCTAGTCCTGATATGAATAGGCACACAAATTACTTCAGATTAGGAGCAATAAAAATCAAAGTTGTGTCAATTTGTTTGTGTATGTGCACTTCTAAAGTAAAATGTGAATAGGAAGAACAATATTGTAGCCAACATTTTTTTCAAGAAAAATACAAAATGCTAACAAAAGAATCAAAAATTGTATACGTAATACAGAGGAACGTAGCATTTCACCAAAACAAATTGGTTCTAAGTATAACATCACACAGGCAGAAAGAACAGAAAGCTTTATTTCAAAACCCACCCAGCTTCTGCATTGGGTTATGAAATGAGTGAACAGTGATAGCATATTTACACATTTTATAACATCTGTATTGAAAGACATCTTTTAGTAGAATTTTAACAGCTGATTTATAAAAAGAAGAGGTTACGTACAAGAGCAAAACCATACAAACAAAACATGCAAAATTGTACAATAGTAAACTTACATCATTTAAATATGATAAAGCAAAAGTACAATGAAGAAAAGATAAAAAATAAAACAAAAGTAATACTGATAGCCGTCATATCTTAATGTATGCCTTCAGGTGCAAACCGAAACATTGTAAGCAGCACAGAGAAGACAACCCCCCCCCCCCCAAATAAACAGTCAAAGTACACCGTACATAAAAACATAGTGATATTAAAGAACTATTTCAGTAGAATTTTAACAGCTGATTGATAAAAGGACTAGCTGGGCCCCCTTTCAATGAAAGGAATGATCGGTGCTTTAATGTCAACTAACAGTCATTGGCCTACTATATTAACATTCTACTGGAATGGGGAAATAAATCTTGAGAGAAGCAAAAAATTAGAAGGTCTAGATCTATAGGCCTACTCTCGAAACAAAATGCGCCTCGCGAAATATCACTTCCGGATTTTCTAAAATTGCAGAGACAGAAGCGTCGGCCTACAAAAATGATCGGCGAAATAAAGACATTTAGCTTTTTGAAGCAAAACTGTCTCAAAACTGAAAAAAGCAAGGGCGTCATGATCTGGAGATTATTTGATAGAATTTTTTGGCGAAAACCGCATGTCGATCGATGCAGCCATTAAAAAGCCTTTTGAATAGCAAAATTTGGCCATCACAAATAGATAACAGAAGAGCTTGTAGAAGAGCAAAAACTATATTACATAACGTTATTACTACAGCTAGGCTACAACAAACTAGATCAGAATCCAGGAGTTTGGTAAAAGTCCGGAGATCGCAACTGCATCATTCAAAGGACTCCGGGTGTGGAAAGTCTGGCTTTTGTACCGTACTAAACTAGTGGTTTGGTATCTGGGTTTGGAAAGTCAGTATCACTACTCCAATGCCAATACATGTAGTAGTACACCAGTTTTTGAATCAAGGCTTGGTGAGTCTAATAAAATACCATTTAAATGTAATTACATCCTGACAAAGATCCTGAAGTGGTAGATGCAGTCACAGGTTTTCCTGACAAAGATCCTGAAGTGGTAGATGCAGTCACAGGTTTTCCTGACAAAGATCCTGAAGTAGTAGATGCAGTCACAGGTTTTCCTGACAAAGATCCTGAAGTGGTAGATGCAGTCACAGCATTTTCAATTGTAGATCCTGAAGTGGTAGATGCAGTCACAGCATTTTCAATTGTAGATCCTGAAGTGGTAGATGCAGTCACAGGTTTTCCTGACAAAGATCCTGAAGTGGTAGATGCAGTCACAGGTTTTCCTGACAAAGATCCTGAAGTAGTAGATGCAGTCACAGGTTTTCCTGACAAAGATCCTGAAGTGGTAGATGCAGTCACAGGTTTTCCTGACAAAGATCCTGAAGTAGTAGATGCAGTCACAGGTTTTCCTGACAAAGATCCTGAAGTGGTAGATGCAGTCACAGGTTTTCCTGACAAAGATCCTGAAGTAGTAGATGTAGTAACAGCATTTCCAATTGTAGATCCTGAAGTAGTAGATGCAGTCACAGGTTTTTCAAATAACAATCCTGAAGTGGTAGATGTAGTCACAGCATTTTCAATTGTAGATCCTGAAGTAGTATATGCAGTCACAGGTTTTCCTGACAAAGATCCTGAAGTGGTAGATGCAGTCACAGCATTTTCAATTGTAGATCCTGAAGTGGTAGATGCAGTCACAGCATTTTCAATTGTAGATCCTGAAGTGGTAGATGCAGTCACAGCATTTTCAATTATAGATCCTGAAGTGGTAGATGCAGTCACAGGTTTTCCTGACAAAGATCCTGAAGTAGTAGATGCAGTCACAGGTTTTCCTGACAAAGATCCTGAAGTGGTAGATGCAGTCACAGGTTTTCCTGACAAAGATCCTGAAGTAGTAGATGTAGTAACAGCATTTCCAATTGTAGATCCTGAAGTAGTAGATGCAGTCACAGGTTTTTCAAATAACAATCCTGAAGTGGTAGATGTAGTCACAGCATTTTCAATTGTAGATCCTGAAGTAGTATATGCAGTCACAGGTTTTCCTGACAAAGATCCTGAAGTGGTAGATGCAGTCACAGCATTTTCAATTGTAGATCCTGAAGTGGTAGATGCAGTCACAGGTTTTCCTGACAAAGATCCTGAAGTGGTAGATGCAGTCACAGGTTTTCCTGACAAAGATCCTGAAGTAGTAGATGCAGTCACAGGTTTTCCTGACAAAGATCCTGAAGTGGTAGATGCAGTCACAGGTTTTCCTGACAAAGATCCTGAAGTAGTAGATGCAGTCACAGGTTTTCCTGACAAAGATCCTGAAGTGGTAGATGCAGTCACAGGTTTTCCTGACAAAGATCCTGAAGTAGTAGATGTAGTAACAGCATTTCCAATTGTAGATCCTGAAGTAGTAGATGCAGTCACAGTTTTTTCAAACAAAGATCCTGAAGCGGTAGATGTAGTCACAGTTTTCTGAAACAAAGATTCTGAACTAGTGGAAAAGACAGACTGTCCATTACAAGATTCTGAACTGGTAGAAAAGACAGACTTTCCAAGCCTAAATTCTGAAGTAGTAGAGGAAGTGACAGGTTTTTCAATCACATATTCTGAACCCGTAGAAATGACTGCAGTAGTGTCTGGCCTTACAGTTTCTTTGACAGCGTTGTCCTCTGCAGAGCCAGCCAGAGCACAGCTTGAACTTCCAGCAACGGTGGCGGGCTCTATTTTCCATGGTGTCGACGTGGAGTCCTTAGACAAACCCCTTATTTGTAAAGAAAAAAAAAACATTCTTCAATAAAGCGGCACATGCCATTCACTAGTGATTGAATAGATCCCCTTCAATGCCGCAGGTAAATAGGCCCCTATGCCGGGGGAAATCCCATGAACCAAGGCTGTTCAGGGGTGACCTCACTCTATCTCCCATAACTTTTTAATTTATATATGAACGAAGTGGCTAGCTGTACTAAAAGGCTAGCCTGCCAGTCTAGCCGTACTTATTTTAGGCCCTATTAGAAACCTGTTGAGTACACAGGTCTCACTAGTTGGCCTTGTTTATCCAGGTTCAAATCACATGCACTGTCAGTAAGGCACCTTTTGGTTTCGCCTCAAATACACATACTTTAGGTATTGCAATCTAATAATTTATTTACAATTCAGTAGGCCTATTTTTTGCTGTTTGTCAGTCTAGCTATCATATAAGTACGGCTAACCCAGCCGTCTAGCCGTCATTAAGTACGGCTTTATCAATCAAAAAACATTTCCGTTCTCTCTCTCTCTCTCTCTTTCTCTCTCTCTCTTTCTTTCTTTCTCTCTCTCTCTCTCTCTCTCTCTCTCTCTCTCTCTCTCTCTCTCTCTCTCTCTCTCTCTCTCTCTCTCTCTCTCTCTCTTTCATTCTCACACGCTATTTTTTCTGTCTCACAATCTGGAATACACATGCATATATA
>NW_004797563.1:215836-239509 GCF_000002075.1 Aplysia californica | reverse complement strand
ATATTATACATATATATATGTATATATACGCACCTCTTCCACCAAAATTAAACGTAACAGAAGGCACAACTTTAGCACAAGGGTGGAACAAGTTTAAGAAAAACTTCGAAAATTATGCGATCGCCACCAGATTAAACAAAGAAGAAGAAGATCGCCAATGTGCAGTGTTTCTAGCGACGATTGGAGAAGCTGTAGACATTTTCGAAGGTTTCCACTTCGAGGACGAGGCAGATAAGAAAAATCTCCAAAACGTCATACAGGCTTTTGACGACTTTTGCATAGGAAAGACACATGCAGCCTACGAGTCGTACAAGTTTCACAAGAGGAAACAAAAACAAGACGAAACAACAGAGGCCTACATTGAAGAGACCAGAAAAGATAGCCGGTGTCCGAGGTTTCCTGGACATGTTGAATCACATAGGAAAGTTTGCACCCGGTCTGGCAGAAACGACGAAGACGTTGAGGGATTTACAACAAAAACAAAAAAGAAACAATATGGACCTGGGATGACCCGCAGGAACAAGCATTCCAGAAGTTAAAGAAACAGATGAGTACAGCACCTTTACTCATTCACTACAGTCCTCAAAAGCTAACAAAGATATCCGCTGATGCATCATCCTATGGCATGGGTGGTGTACTGATGCAATATGAAGACATAGATTTGAAACCAGTCTATTATGTGTCAAGATACCTTACAAATACATAGCGAAGATATGCACAAGTTGAAAAAGAAGCCTTAGCAGTTACTTGGTGCTGCGAGAGATTTGCAGACTTTTTGGTGGGATTGCCAAAATTCCTGATTGAAACATCACAATCCACTTCTTGCACTGATGAAAACAAAGCATCTGGATGAATTGACCCCTCGCATTCAAAGATTTAGGATGAGAATGATGAGGGTTTCCTACAACATTGTCCATGTACCAGGAAATAATTTGGTAACAGCCGATGCATTGTCAAGAGCTCCGGTGGGAGTGCCAAATAAAGAAGATCATCAAATGGAAGAACAGTGTGAGCTGTCCTGGAAGGATTCCCAGCAAGTGACATGAAATTGCAAAAAAATAGAGATCAGCAAGATGCAGACGAAATCTGTAAGAAATTAAAAGAATACAGTCAGTCCTCATGGCCAGTGACAACCAAAGTCGATCCAGTTATGAAGCCATAATAATATAGTGGAAGAAAGATAAGAGTAGACCCTAAAAAATTGCAACAAAAATAAAACTTATATATGATTCGACAGATAAAATTGCGTGTAATAACATAATACAAATCGACATTCGAAATCGTGTCGGAAATTGTTTAAAAATATGTTAAAAGTTGTAAAAAAAAAGAAGCAAAATTTAGATTACGACCAAATCGTTTGATCATACTTGCTTTGACGCGAGAATGTTTACGTAATTTATATATGGATTTTCCCGAAAATGGTGTAATAGTCATCGGTATCAGCGCTTTTTATGTAAAAAGTATGGGGAGCCAATATATTAAAAATGTGTTTTCTCACACCCTCAGTCAATGCTTTTCAGTCCATGTTTGTTTACTGTGTAATTTCCCTCTAAAGAATTGCCCCTTGTGCAATTGACAGTACAAGGTGTGAATGGTAGTCTGTCAGTCTTACAACATAAAAAGAACAATATAGATGTGACTGAAGGACACCAAGTGTACATTTCCTGACACCGATCTACATAAGTGCAAAATCTTTTTGCAAAACACAGAAAGACTAGTTACCGTCCAGGAAGCTTAACGGGCTGAAACACAAACAAAGTCTCCAAGAGTTCCTATTTAGCACCCGCTGAATGTTTATGGTATGAAAAGAAAACTTTGCTATCAAACAAAGTCATTGGGGCCTATAATGTCATTTGCGTGCGAACCGAGACCCAAAGTCAGGACACATACAAAGGATGAATGGACGACTAATCTCGGTCGTTTTTATTCAGATGCAACTTCAAAATTTTTAAGCAGCCACCATGTTGTTATATTAGAAGTTGTATCTTTGAAAAAAAAAAGACATCACAGAGACCTCAAGATGCTCTAAAGATTGATGCCGTTCATTATGTTGTATCCTGTCTGAAGGCAAATGAAAATGAGCAGATCAATATTCGGGATCTGATGACAATTTTGGAAGACCATCTGCATGAGGTGAATGGCACAGTATATTTATATTATGGACCACAGTACCTGAAAGAGAAACAACTGATGGGGAGCAAGGAAAAGAATAACATAAAAGCGGAGGTTGGTGGGGAGTGTAATGTCCATTACTATTAGGCGAACCATCTCTATTGCCTTACTAATTAGGAAACCTGGCAACTCGTAACCAAGCCGCGTAAGTGGTTACGTAATTGTTGTCCTAGATACAATCGTCATGGAATTCTTCTTCTTCTTCTTCTTCTTCTTCTTCTTCTTCTTCTCCTTCTTCCCCCCTCCCTAGCTTTCTCTCATCTCATGTCAATTGTATCTTCTTCTTCTCCTCCTCCTCCTCCTCTTTCTTCTCCTTCTTCTCCTCCTCCTGCTTCTTCTTCTTCTTCTTCTTCTTCTTCTTCTTCTTCTTCTTCTTCTTCTTCTTCTTCTTCTTCTTCTTCTTCTTCTTCTTCTTCTTCTTCTTCTCCTCCTCCTTCTTCCCCCTCCCTAGCTTTCTCTCATCTCATGTCAATTGTATCTTCTTCTTCTCCTCCTCCTCCTCCTCTTTCTTCTCCTTCTTCTCCTCCTCCTGCTTCTTCTTCTTCTTCTTCTTCTTCTTCTTCTTCTTCTTCTTCTTCTTCTTCTTCCTCTTCTTCTTCTTCCTCTTCTTCTTCTCCTCCTCCTCCTCCTGCTTCTGCTTCTTCTTTCTCCTCCTCCTCCTCCTCCTCCTTTTAAAATTATTTCATTTTTTTACTCAAATCAATTCTATTGTTAGTATTATCGTTCTTGATATTGTAGTTATGGACTGTTTCTTCTTCTTCTTCTTCTTCTTCTTCTTCTTCTTCTTCTTCTTCTCCTTCTCCTTCTTCTTCTTCTTCTTCTTCTTCTCCTTCTTCTTCTTCTTCTTCTTCTCCTTCTTCTTCTTCTTCTTCTTAATATTAGTATTATGATAATCATTAGCATTATTTATTTATTTATTTACTATTCAATTGAGGTATTTCTTTTTATTATCAAATTTTCATTTTTCTTAATTATCATTAATACTGCCCTGCCTTAATCGTTTTATCGATAAGAATGGACGGTTACATAAATGATGACACTATTAGGGGGGGGGGGGGGGGGAGGATCGAGAAAAGGTGTATGGGGGGGGGGGGGCACAGTAGCGAATTATAGGCGATTTCCAGGTTGAGAACCATAGATACAGGGTACATGGAAGCGGAACCAATTTGAAAAAAGAATATTAATCCGCAGACAGGAAAGAGGCTGAAACAGCACCTGGACATGGAAGGCTGGTGCCTCTATAAATAAATTATCATTGATGGTTAAGGTCAAGGTCAATTGTATCTCTTTATAAATAGCGCGAGTTCTCGTGGTTACTAGTATCGATTACTCAATGCACATTACTACTCAACCTTTTTGGGATTCCCATAAAAAATCTTAGGGTTTACCCCTCAAAGTCCTCCAGTTAGGACAAGAAACATATGTTTTAAGGAATAGAGTCCGGTGCAGGGGTGTCAGATTGGTGTATTGTGAGATATATCGTGCGATCCTGAAAGGATTCGGTATCGATATTTGACTATTTCGATACAACACCATTAAACGGCATTTTTTAACATATTTTCTCCATTCCGATTCATGCCGATTTTCAGTATGTTAAAGAGGAAAGTTTTCTGGTTCTAATGACACAAAAACCATCTTTGTTTCAATTTTTTTACCCCCATAGTGAAATGCACAGCTAAAGTTATTCGCCTAATACTGGACGTCGAGAGACGAGCTGATAATGGAACAAGGTTTGCTACTATACCAGTGCCGACTAGTTATTTCCACAATATTAAGACGAGATATTTTGAAACGTCTTCACGAAGGACACCAGGGGATTGTCAAGTGAAGAGCGCAGGCTCGAAGTAGTGTGTGGTGGCCAGGACTGTCACAGCAAATCGAAACGTTGGTTACAAACTGTCCAAACTGCGAAAAAGAAAGAAAGTAGAAAGGTCAGCCCAGAACCATTGAAGCCGACAGTCACTCCAGACTACCCGTGGCAAAGGGTGGGTACGGATCTCTTTGTGTGGAAAGGTCACACATATCTCCTGATAGTAGGCTATTACTCAAGGTGGGTTGAGATAGCTCATCTAAGAGAGCCTACTGCTTCAAATGTCGTAGAACATTGCAAGACAATTTTTGCTAGACACGGAGTTCCTGAAATCGTCGTCTCAGGCAATGGATTCCAGTTCATTGCACACGAGTTTCGGAAGTTCTCATAGTATTATGGTTTAATGCATTTGAGAAGCAGCCCTCTACATCTTAAAGAGTAATGGAGAAGCCGAGAGAGCAGTCAAAACGATCACAATGTTACAGAGTAAGTCTGATGATCCTTACTTAGCTCTCATGAACTACCGCTCCACACCTTTACAGCAAGGACATAGCCCAGCAGAACTTCTAATGGGTAGGAAAATCAGGACAAGAGTGCCTATTTTTCCAGGAAAATTGATCCCAAAGGGGGGAGAAGGGGCAGGTGTTCAGGAAGTTTGACGCAGCTTTCAAGCAAAAGCAAAAACAGGATTACGATCGAAGACATTGCGCCAAGCCCATATCAGAATTATCAAGAGGACAGCCAGTTTGGGTTAAAACTCATAGAGATGTCAAGGCTACGGTTGTAGACAGATCGAGAGACAGATCATATTATTTTTTTATATGTTGAAAACGGACAACGGCTCGAAGGTTCGTAATCGTCACCACATCCGGCTGAGGACGGAAGGCCACGATAGTAACCATCTCAATTTCCCCAGAGAGTCAGGGCCGCGTTACCCGTAAGACTGTTTAGGCTGTAGCCTAGGGCCCCGCGCTTGCAAACACGACGTTTAAAAAAATGTTTTTCAACAACAAAAAATTGTCCTCTTGTTGAATTGTTGTCGTTGTTTGTTGTTTGTATTGCTGTTGTTTTTACAGTTGTTGTTGTTGATGATGTTGATGAGAAGGATGTTGATGCTACCGCTGTTGCTGTTGTTGTGGCGGCTGCTGATAGGTTTCGGCTGCCTCATACTTTGCAACAGAAATAGATCTATAAATGTGCTTGTCGTCGTCTTAATCCACATTATTGGTGGATACTGGTAGGCCTACATCTAATCACGTTTTACAGAATAGCTTTAAATCAGTACGGGGTTATAATGCGGTAGTAGTAGCATCAACGTCATCGGCGAGGGGCCCCGGCCATGCGGCTCATGGACAGCCTTGGGCCCCGCACTTAGTTAACGCGGCCCTGTCTATGTTACCTAACCATCAACCACAACTACCAGCAGAATCACCAGAGTCAGACACAACCCTCCCTGATGCTTCCACTACGTCTGACTGCATAACGAAGTCGGGACGCCATATCAGGCCTCCGCAGAGACTCGACTTATAGGTGAAGTTTCTGCTGTGTACAGTGTATAATATATAGTTCCACCAGAGTTATAGATCTAGATTCAGTTTCTGGTTGATGTGTTCAGCACTTGGAACTGTTCTTGAAATTGCTTGTGAGGGGGATGTGATGTCAGGGGACATGACTCTTATTATTATTATGGGATAGTATAATTAGGGGGGTAGCGCGCTTTTGATAATGTGATATTGGAGGGCGCAGAATAGGCCGCGAGACGTCGGATACACACTGAGTGTCAGTCACAGTTGAGCACTGGACGACGAGCAGAACAACATTGATCCTGGACGTCAGAAAGGGGGCTCCCTGAAAGACCAAGACCCAGCTGGATAAAAAAGTAACTTTACAATACACAGCGAACAAATTTACAGGTCCCATTTCGTTGTACACGTAATCACGCATACTATTCTTTGTGTAAAACACATGCAACACGAAAATCGTACATAATGACAAAAATTATGTGCCTCAGATAAACATACTAATGAGCAATAAAAGTTTTTCAGTACACTATAAAAAAGCCAGTAGCATGCTCAGTGTTTTTCAACATTACTGTGATATGAATTTACCCATATGTACATATCTTTCTGTATCTAGAAAGATGATATTATTATTTTCTTCTTTGTTTTTCAGTTTCACATGCGCACAAGAAAGCTCCTCTTGTCTGAAATTATCATTGTCTTATATTATGCTTAAGTGCTCACTTCCTCAGGAGAGATGGCAAAACAATAAATTTAGTATCCATTAATATAATTATATGAAAGTTAAAAGTACTGAAGGTTCCATGTTCTGAGTATGTTATGTGCCAGTAAGCATATTGCGTGTGTGTGTGTGTGTGTGTGTGTGTGTGTGTGTGTGTGTGTGCATGCGTGTGTGTGTGTGTGTGTGTGCTTGTGGGGCGGGGGGGGGGTGTTATGCATATGTGTGGTACGAATAAGTGCATATTGTGCATACGTTTGAAAGCACGAGACAGTGTAATAGCGAGGCAAAATGCAATCTTTAAAAAGAAGTTTTTTTTTTTTTTTTTTTTTTTTTTGGGGGGGGGGGGGTGGTTCTGGGGTTCTTTTTTGTTGTTTGTTTTTGGAATAAAGGGAAATGGTTCACAGTATGGACCACACACGTTGAAAGTTTCTTTCAGCTGCTGCTTTAAAAAATCTGAATAAATAGTGTCTGAAATATTCAATACACAAACATGGATGATTTCGGTTCTTGTAATGAATGCAGTCCTATACAACAAACTCCACTTTAACTCAACATGGTTATTCCAAAAACAGTGGTAAACCAAAAAAAAATAAATTAAAAATCCCCAATATTTTTTCCTCATTTGTAGCTGTTCTACTGAATACCCAAAATACTCCTATCTGTAACCCGAAAAACAATTTCAAGGGTTATGTCATCTAATTTTAAACTAGCAACCCTTAAGCAATGCAAATCAAGTCTTCCACGTTCAAAGGTGACCAAACAGGAAAAGAGACACGACAACAGCCACGAGTCATTTGTGGGCCTGAGTGCCTGAGAGGGGCACTGATAATGTACTGTTTGTTTACGTTTATCACACACATCATTAGGCCTACACGTCGGATATATTCCTCGGGAAAAAAGGACAGCAATTGTATGTCACTGTCAGTCACACAATTTTCGGTTGGTCATGGCCTTTTGTGTCAGCAAAGCTAGTTCGTCGTATAGGTCCTACAGAGGAGCACGTGACAGCACACGGAGTGTCCCATGATTCCACTGACATTGGGGGGGGGGGGTTTCCTCACTTCTCTATCTGCTCTTTCATCTGTTTTGTGTGTCTGTTTGGCAGACTTAGCTAGCAGACAATGTCGACTTCTCTATCTACTCTCTCATCTGTTTTGGGTGACTGTGTGGCAGATTTAGCCAGATGACAACGTCAAACAAAAAGTCTAAAGTGTAAAGACCAGCTCAAATTTCATATATACTGAAAGAACATGGCATTCCCAACACTACGCTGTCAAAAATCATTGCTATTAGACTGCACCACTCTCTAAACTGAAAACCTGATTCAACCGAACAAAACCCAGTGGTCCTGCAGAATTTGGATAAAGTGGACTCCACTGTATCCACTGACGATAAAAAAACGTGCCAATGTATCTATTAGGTATGAAATTAAGTCTTTTTATCATTTAAAGTTTCATGCTTTTTCTTTTCTTATGAGCAGTACTGAGGTCTCTATAAACGGGTGATGCACTGTTGTGGTGAATGTAAATGGAGATCACATGGTGAACTGATGTATGACTTGGATTTTACCTTTGTTGTCTAATTTCAGTCACAAAAGGTATGTTTCTGCTGAAATAGTCCCTTCATATATCATCATCCGGTGCCTTGCCGACAGGCGTGGGCCATCATGGACCTCCACTTCGCTCTGTCTTGCGTTGCAGCAATGGTGTCTTTTGTTCTTGCTGCTCCTAGCCATGTTGTCATCTTGTCCAGTATCTTTTCCCTCTGTCTGCCTCTGCCTCTCTTTCTATCAAACTTGCCTGTGGTTACAATATTCTCCAATGCTTCTTTCCGCATTGTGTGTCCAAAGAAATTTGCCTGTCGCTTTCTTATATTCGTCATAAGCTGTCTTCAATAATTTGCTTCAACCAAGACTTCTTCATTTGTTTTTCTAGCTGTCCATGGGATACGTAGCATGCGTCTTAAGAACCACAACTCTGTCGCCACAATTGTTCTTTCTAGTTGTTTATTGATTGTCCCTGCTTGGCACCCGTATAATAGGATTGGCTCGATGTAACTTTTCAGTACTCTTTTTCTCGTTTCCAGTGACAGATTGATGTTTGTAGTATCTGTTTCATTTTGTGGAAGGTTGCCATTTTGCTTGGCAAATGCGGCTTTTAACTTCGGTGTGACATCTCCCATCTGATGAGGTAATGGTCCCCAAATATTTAAAATGTTGTACTTGCTTGAGGGTGGTATCATTGATTTTGATATTGCATGTTGGGGTTGGAGTTTTTCTGCTTATCACCATTGTTTCGGGTTTTTTAATGTTTAGGCTTAAGCCCATGTTGTCACTCTCTTGTACGATGACATTTAATAGATTCTATAGATGTTCTTCATCTTCTGCTTTTAGGATAGGACTGTGTCGTCTGCATATCTTAGATTGTTTATATCATGTCCCCCTATCGAGATACCTGACATTTCTTCTATGTGTCTCATGATATTTTCACTATACAGGGAGAACAAGTCTGGAGAAAGTACACATCCTTGTCTGACTCCTCTTTTAATCTGTATGTATTCGCTGATGTCGTTTTCTATTCTCATTGCAGCAGTTTGATCCCAGAACATGTTCTTGATAATCCTTAAGTCCTTCCCGTCAATATTAAGAACTTCCAGCATGTCGATGATCTTGTCGTGCCTAACTTTGTCGAATGCCTTGGTGTAGTCTATAAAACATAAATGAAGATTTTTCTGAACTTCTAGGGCACGTTCTATTGTTGTTCTGATGACATATATGGCATTTACAGTGCCTTTGCTTTCAATAAATCCACACTGTTCTTGGGCTATTTCTGGGAGAATTTTATTTCGTATTCTCATCATAATTATTCTGAGTAGTATTTTTGTTATGTGGCTCATAAGGCTGATGGTACGATGAGTTTCACATTCGTTTGCATTAGGTTTCTTTGGTAAAGCTATGAAGACAGATTTTGACAAGTCTGATGGAATATATCCAGTGCCATACATGTTGTTAAGAAGTTTTGTCAGTGTGGTGATTCCAAAGTCTTCTAAAGCTTTAATCATCTCTGTGCTAATGTTGTCTTGTCCTGCAGCTTTCCTAGTCTTCATCTTTTGTAGTGCCTTGATAACTTCTTCTTTCATGATTGGTGGGCCCTCCTTGTTATTTTCCACTCTTCTTTGTTCATCTCTTTTGTCATACTATCTCTTAAATACTTCATATTTCAATTTTGTGTTTGAAAGAATGACTATTTTGCTAAATAAAAAACAAACAGATTGAACACATGGGATGGTAACCTTTTTTCTGTCGGCAGTGTATATATCATGTGAATAGACACTGCTGAAAAAAAACTCCGACCAAACCGAGGCAAATACAGTGAACTTAATTTAATAAACAAAAATCAATTTCATTTTCCCCCTCCTTCTTTCTCATAATTTTGTCTTACCTCTGGTGATTCCAACCAAGCAAATAGTCCCCAAAGTGCAACTCCTGGGAATAAAAAACGAAAAATTCAGAAATAACTGAAAATATGTAAAGACAGCAAATATACTACGTATATTATACGAATAATAATAATTATGGTACTTATTTGTTTGTTTTTTCAGTTAAGAGACACACATCCACACAATAACGGTATTTATTGCAGGGAAGAGGCAATACAAACAAAAACAACAGAGGAATTAGGACTTATCAGTGGCACCCTTGATTCATGTAGTTGTCTGCACAGAGGGGAATATGACACAGTCTCATGCAGCAGATTCTGATTAAAACATTTTTAGACATTTTTGTTGTGCATCATGAGATGAGAGATTAGCTTAAAGAGAAATCAGGCTAGTCATATGTGAAAAAGTAAGGCAATAACTGCAAATTGATCCACAAATTTAATGCTGCTTCATGATCTGGATTAGAACACATGAACAAGAGAAGACGAAATTGGGTGCAGCTTTCATCATCCATCCAGCCAAACTTTATCAAATCTACAAAATCAATCAGACATCAGAGAGACTAATGAGCGTAAGTCTCACAGAGGGAAGCAAAACAACAATATACATTCAAACATACGCTCCTTGCAACAATAGTTACGCAAAAGAAGATAGAAAATTTAATTTTCAAGACATGAGTAATCTCGTTAACACGATTTAAAACAAATAAGATGTATTTATCATAAGACAACTTAATGACAAAGAAGAGGAGGCTCAGATGCTGTATTATATGACAGGTATGCACGAAAACTATCGAACACAATAAGAAAGCCGACATTGTTTTCCTAGATCCGGAGGGTGTTTTTTATATAGGTGTTTTACAGGCAGAACCAGATGGAAATCTCTGGCCGATGCCATACTTTCTGTCCATCGTTTAAAAAGATGTGGACTTAACTCTTTATGTATAAGATTTGAGCCCATTTTTAAAGAATTTTAAATGGGGTGAACTTTCTACTCGTTAATACATCCAGGATGTCAAACATCAACGCAAATTTTATTGCACATTACGCAGAAGCTGAAAATATAGAAATCATTAATGTGTCATGTTGTCTTTGTTGCATAAAAGGTTCAGAAGAAATAATTGAAGAAATAATGAAAAATATTGATGAACGCTGACAACATTCTTCCATGGCTGAGGGATTTCCCGACCAACATGTCATGTTTAATGAGTTAATATAATAAAAATAGTAATAATTATAATAAAAATAAGAATAAAAAAGGGAATATAATATATAGCTCTGAATCCCACGATAGCTCTAAGCACTGTACACTGCAGAATTATCACTCAACTTAATTGACGAATTAAAAGACAAAAAAAGTATATTGTGAGACCATTTAACAACAACAACACACACACTCACACAACTACCAGACCCATACATGTTTTAGCATAAAGAGTTTATTGGCATAGGATAATGTTGAACAAATATATGTCTTTTGTTAACTCTTTAATTCAGGATCACCATTTAAGTGGCATTTTTGGTTCCGCATTTTAACAGATCATCACTTAAGTTGCATTTTGGGGGTATAGATTCCATCAACTTCAAGACCTGTACCTGGTCCTGTGCTGCATTTACAATCTATTTTCCCCCATATTGTGAATTTCTGTCCAATTACAAATACTATTAGCACTCACACAAATCCGTCAATATTTGGCTGAACTATAGCCATTTTATAGTAACACACTTCGTTGCCTGGGTGTAAAAAATGTTGAAATCCCTTGCCTATCAAGTGCTTACAGTACAGTTAACTAACTATAGCCCTTCAAAAAGATAAACAAGGCCAGACACAGCCTTTGACTTTTAGAAATTTTTCCCTGAACTTAGGAGGGAGGGCTGTGATATGGTATGCAGGCAAGGGGTCGAATGTGATATTTATTACAGTTCTGCGGTGGCTGCTGCACACAAAGTTTGGATATGTGCTTTTCCTTATCCTTGATGATTTGTGAGCTTTACACGTTGTTCCTGATCAAGTTTTTTTCTTTGCAAAGCAACAGTTTCAAGTAATAAAAGAAGGTATGTAGAGTTTGCTTAGCTTCCATTTGTTCCAAGCAAAAAGAGTAACTAACTTTTATAGCTAATCTGTCTCCGACATTAGTGCAGGAACAATTGTGCTATGAGATGGAGTTATCCATTTGGAATGTGCACTTACAAGTGATAACTATATATGAGGCATCATGGTGAAATCAGAGGCTCATCAACATAAATAAATAGGACAAAATCAACCATTTTTCCACTTTTTTTTGTTTTTGGCTCTATGCCTTTTATCTTCACATTAAAACACATTTCTGCAAAAAAATTTTACTGGAAAAACATTGATATAAGGTACAAAAATGAAAATTTGTTTTTTCCAAGGACACTAAAGCTTTGGGAGTCACCAAACTTTAGCGTCCATTATCTCCCTACTTTTACCACTGAAACCAGGCGATCCACACCTCCTTTAATAGCAAATATCTAAACTTCTATTCAAAATAGAAGGATGTTTCTTTCATCAAAAGCAAGATAAATGAATAAGCTTTCAGATGATACCAATAACTCCATATGCCCCAAAATTGACGAGCGCTCCATTCCACTGCGTCCGGACACTTTTTATAGCTGATCTGTCCCCGACAGCACATGAACAAATTATGCTTTTAGACGGTGTTGTCCATTTGGAATGTGCACTTTCCAGAGATAACCATTAATAAAAAGTTAATTTCCACACTGCCAGTGTGCTCTGAAGTGGATTGTGCCTTTATTCCACTTACTATTAGCAAGAGACCACTGTAATTTAATTAAAGTATACTTTACTCCATGTTTGGGAATAATAAAGTTCATTCAATGAGACATCCATTTTGATACATTTGTTTCTAAGCTTTGAATTTAATCGGTATTAATTTATCCTTAACAATTTATAACTTAACATTGTAACATTTATGCTTACCAGAATAACTTTTTCTTTTATCCTACTTACAATTATATCTCTTCATACCAAAATCTTAACAAAGAAGAATGTACTCAGTATTATATCTCTCTTCAATCATAATAGTGAATCAACTATATTGGCAATAAACTGTACTCTCACTGAGCTTCCACAATTTTTTGTTCAAATCTTGTCTTTATATAGCTGTTTATTAATGTATCTTAAGCACTTATCACACTGCACCACAACTTAGAAAAAAAAAGATAACTATTTAAGAAAATATGAAACGTTCAGCTTGTCGTAATATACAGTAGAGCACATCTATAAAGAACATTCTTGTAAAGAACTGACGAAACTAAAGGACACATTTCTTTACCCTATTTTTTTTCTCTTTGTGTTTTTTATATTTTGACGCATTTAGCGAACATACGGTCACGAACTGACAGCTGTAACAAACCAATTTTCTTGTCCAACAAGTCTTTTTTAAATTCCTTCTTATTTACGACTGAAGTAATGAACCAGCCCATCTCTATGAGTTGACCAAACTAAGAGTTGCCCAACTGCCATGCGAGTCTGCCTACACAGTGACTACACACTGCCCACACACTTATCGGCACAAGCCGATGGCTGACACAATGGATTTGCATAATTGTTTTCTTTGTTCTGCCAAGCCCCTAGCCTAGACATATTATAAATATGGACATTGACACTAGTGTGCAAACATCAGCAGTGATTTCCGACGCTGAAATTGTGGAGCAAGAGAAGGAAGCTTCTAGTTGTAAAACAAACAGAAAAGTCCATGAGCAGATAACTGTGACAGTGAGCTTTGAGGAGGCAGAACAAAGTGCAGAGAAACTGAGAAACAATTTAGTAGTCAATGGGGGGGAGCGATTTTTTTATGTTCTTGGGGACATGCAGAAGTTTGTCCTGGATGTAGGTGAAAGGGAGAAGCAACAAACATCCATAACTTCCTTTTTTCCTTCTCTTGGGAAGAAATAGGTCATTGTACACATGTACCATGTATGCTAATACTATTACTATGATCAAAAGGACTATGTGAGAAAAAGTATGTTTGTGTGTGTGTTGACTGAAATACATGTATAAAGAACTACTGATAAAAATTTAGAAAAAACTATTTTTACAGCCCAGGCTTGTTCTTTACATCAGAGTTTTACTGTACCTCCAGTGAAAAGTTCTTGTACATCTCATGTCCTGATATACAATGCAGTCGTTCTCCCTTGAGTTTTCCCGTCGGTGATGCTTCAACTTCATCCTCTTCATCTTCAAGTATGACCAGAAAGTAGAAATTTGTGCCAGACCAAATTGTTGTATCGCAAGACCTTACATCAAGGTAGTCTTGGAAACAGTACTGGGAGTGCTTCTTTTTCATTATAATCTTTTCCACGTCAGCTGCCTGCAGAAAGCCATCTTTGTTCTTAGCAAAAGAGGGATCAGGTAGACAACTCAAATCAGGAGCTTGCACAGGTCCCTGTGAATTCTTCTCACCAGGTAATCTTGGTGACAGGACAGATGTTTTGTTCTCATTCCTAGAAAATAAAGATTTCAAAACATCCCATTATATTTTGAGTCCCTCAACAACAGAACATAATTGTGAGGCACCGTGGTGAAATCAGGTGCTCGTCAAAATAACGAAATCGAAGACTCCAAGGACTCTCTATCTATGGAAGTCCCCTAAGTTTGGCAGCCATTTTCTCGTTAATTTTTCCACTGGGACCAGGTGACCCCACCTCCTTCAATCACAAATATCTCGACTTCTGTTAGATAGGTATTTTATTCATTGAAAGCAAGACAGATGAACAATCTTTCAAATGATACCAATAACTCCACATGCCCAAAAATGGATGAGTGCTTGATTTCACAACATCTTAACATATATATGCATGCCTGATTGCATAGATGAAAACACACACAAAGTCAACTCCTCTTCTGGTACAAAATCTAAAATATGACATATATATATGACACTACATTGGTCTTTCAATTTAAACAAGTGAACCTATAACGATAGTTTTTCATCAAATGAATAAAATTCTGGTAAAAGAGTCCTGTTTTCGGCAACTGCCAAAGAGTAATTTAACGCTGGAAGCTGGCAGAGATAAGGAGTTAATCTAGTGTATTTGTTTGCTCTGAGATCATCCTGTTAAAAAAAGAATACACAAGGTCCATAATTCTATGTAAAATTCAAAGCAGGGTACTTAGAACATTGAATGAGCAGCCACGTCTGTGGTCCTTGTGTTTTGTATTTTGTGCAAGGATCTATAAAATCCTGTCTCACCTCGCAGACACCAAATCAACGTTTTATGCTGTATGCGTACCTGTAAGGATACCACAGCTGCCAATATCAACAACAACAACAACAACAACAACAACAAAAACAAAGGGGAAAAAAAAGAGAAATTCACCTTGATTGCCAGACCAATTGGTAATCAATAGCGCTCATGTGGGCCAAACCAAAATAAGAGCATTAACTCGTTATCTCCGGCAGCCTCTCCCACAGGTTCACGGTTGGAACCAAGTTCACATCTCTTTACGCAACTTCAACGTCAAATACTTTTCAGTAATTGCCGAAAACTGACCAATTTAGTGACGTTTATCTTAGATTTTGTACCAAAACAAGGCCCCAGCATAGTGGGTTTACAACCCCCCCCCTCCTCCACAAAAAAGAGTTAAGAGTATGTTGACATGGGCAGCGAGGTGTAAGAAAACATACAGTGTGTGAGCATGCTCATGTCTTTAAAGTCATGTGGCATCTGTGGTCTAGTGGTTAGGCTCTTGGATTCTAAACCATAAGAGCTTGAGTTAGCATCCAGTCAGTGGTCCAATGTTGTGTCCTTGGGAAAGGCACTTTACATGGATTTTGCTCATGTCAACGGGATCAATAAAGTGGGATTTATCTATGTTTTTATTTTGTTTTCCATTTAGTTGATATATTCTTAGGAAGTGGTAACAACAAAACTGCCATCAATCAGTAACAACTGAAATGTTGGTTGAAAGCAATAGGCCCATAGGATAGTCTAAGCCTTGAACTCTAGGTTGTTGTGCTGAAGGCATGTGGGCATCTAATTCAAAATAAAAGCAAGCAAAAGGAGTTTAATTAAAAAATATAGTTTGAATGAACTCAAGTTGCAAATAATTTTTACATCTTGTTTTTCTCCATATGTGGAAACTATTATTATCATGATATTGTATGGAAATGATCTGACACTCCCGATTAACACAGAAAGGTAAGTATGAAAACAGCACTACAACTCCTGTCCAGCCAAGCAGGTGGAGATATTGAAACCACCCCAAACAACCCCTGTTAAAAAATGCAGAAGAGGGGATTCAAACCTGGATTATACACATTAAAGCCCACCATGATTCCAACTGAGCAAACAGATACCCCTTTATCATTCCGTTGCCACATACCTGTCACTGTTCTGGTTTGCTGGTCTCAGCTCTGCTGCAGAAGAGGAAAAGGTGAACTGAGGCTGGGGGAAGAAGATCATATAAAGTCAGGGTTAAATTTTTAATGAGTCACAGCGCGGCGGATGAAAAAAAATATCCATCAATCTTTAATAGAAGTTAGTCGAGATATTTGCGATTGAAGGAGGTGGAAGGTTGCCTGGTTTCAAACATTAAATTGTTGAGAAAATGGCTGCCAACTTTTGACACCTTCAATAGTTTGAGTTTCCTTGAAAACTAATTTTCAGTAAAATTCACATGACATTCTTCGGCACTGTGTCCATGCTTTTACTTTTACATACCCAGCATTATAAGTGAGGCACCGTGGTGGAATCAGGCTCTAGTCAGTTATAGGTATCATCTTAAAGCTTGTTCACTTGTCTTTATTTGGATAAAAAAAGTATCCATTTATCTTGAATACAAGTCGAGATATTTGCGAAAGAAAGATGTGGGGGTCACCTGTTTTCAGAGGTAAAATTAGTGAGAAAATGGTCGCCAAAGGTTAGTTATTTCCTTAGCTTAAGAGTCCGTGGTAACTGAAAATTTACATTTTCTGTGCCTTTAATCAACGTATTTCAGAAATATCCATACAGAAATGAGTTCTTTAATGGGCATGAAATGTGTTGAGCCAAAAAACAAAAATTTAATAAAAATTCTCAAACCTGCGGAAAAATGCAAGTTTCTTCATTTTGATTATTTTGACGAGAGCCTGATTCCACCACGCTGCCTCACAATTAAGTTATAAGTATTCCTATGATCTTTAAAAGCATGCATCAAAATACCATTGACCTACAATCATTGAGTACGTATCTATCTTAACACTATTAATGTTTATAATTACAGATCATTTATATTTTGCATGTGACTGTGAGTCTGTTTGTGAGAGCAAGCATACTATTGTATTATTACGGTCATGTGCACAGATGTTGGAAGAAGAGAGGATGTGTGAGGGAAGAGTGTGTGTGTATATGAGGGTGCACATGAGCATGCTTATGCATGTGTGTACATGTCTGTCTGAGTGTGCGTGTGTGCCTTCGTGTGTGTGCGTGTGTGTGTGTGTGTGTGTGTGTTTGAGTGTGTGTGTGTTGGCGTGGGAGTGAGTGTGGGTGCGTGTGTGTGTGCCTGTGCGCGCGTGGTGAAACACCAAACCAATGTGCCGGGATCTGGACAATAAAGATGTAGCTATAATATCTTATCTTTATCTTCTTCCATGTATGTAGCCATCTGCTCAGGACCAGTACATACCTCATTTGCTCTTCCATCTGAGCTGGTGCTGAAGAATGACCCTGTGGGAACAATAGGTGGCTGCGGCAAGGAAGTGGCACACTCAAATGGATTTGCGGTACTCGACTCGTGTAATTGGGAATCCTCTGACGATGGGGGCTGGACTGGACTGCTGTCTACTTTTGACTGCAATTGTTCAACTTCCACGTCTAAAGCTTCAACAGCCAAAGACAACCGGGCCAGAGCGGGTCCAACCGACACGTCATTCTCACCATCATTGACCACACCCTGCCTGGCATCTAGCTCATCTACTTTTTGTCCCACAGTTTCCATCACGGTCCGGAGATCTCCCATTTCCTCACTAAAAACAGAGAGTAAACAGAAGGAAGAACTTGAATAAGATTCTGCTGTTGGGAGTATTCAGACATGAAATAAATCAATATGAAAACGTTCAAGTTTCAAATCCAGATTTGGTCAGAAGCTTTTCTTCATTATTTTTTAAATTTTAATGTTTTCTCTCAGCATGGTCTTCTGTTCTGTAAGCTTGCCCTCCATCGTTTAAATGATTTCTGCTGGGTTCAACAATTAATATCAACAACAATAATACCATTATCACAGAGAAAGTCTGATAAAAAGAAGATAAGCTTAAAGGTGTAGAGAGGTTGTTCAAATAAAGGTTTAAAAATCGAGGATTTTATTTTCTTTCAGTTTATATATAAACAGCTTTCAGATTAAACATGTTTCCTTTAAGCGGACTCCATTGTATGTACGTTTCTAAGAATGGCTCATAGACAAAATAATACAAACACATTGGAACCTGCTTGAACCAAAATCTGTGGAACGGCCGAATTTTCTTCAGTTAAGCCATAACGTTGTCAGCTTAGAGATTGCCCTTGTGGCATTCACACTGAAGAAAAGTAATTCATCACTCAAATGCCAAGAAATATAATAGTTATGTCCCTTCATTCTACAAGTATTCACTGTTTCAATCCTTTTTCTTTAAGAGATGATTGTCGACAAAATAGAGATAGAGTCGGGAATGCCATGTTTGCGGCAAATTTCACTTTAAGGAAGATTTTTTTTCTCGTCTATCCATTTTAGTAACTGCAATCTAAACCACATGGTGTCCACACTGTGCTTTCTCTTTGACAATATCAGCTTGCTCTATCAGCTGAACTGTTCAACCAGCACAGACAATAGTGTAGCTGTTGATGAGAGCCATAGTTGTAGGCAAAAAATTCACTGATGATGCCTCTCTCTAGCCCACAACCAACAGATATGCATTTTCATGTCTCTTTCTTCTGTTTCACTGTCTGGAAGCTTGTAAGAATTGACGGTTTGATTTTCTTGACAGTTAATTGGTAGTGAAAATTTAGATGACAGTAGGCCTACCATCAGAAATTTTTAAAAACTTAGATAGGAGCCTTTTGGCTAATCATTACTTATATCTTACATAGACAAAGAAGAAAAGAAAACAACTTGGAGATTGTATTTTTCTTTCCCATTACTGCTGGTGTCAGATTAATTAATTGTTTTCAGATTTAAAAGATACCTCTGTAAAAATACACATAAAAATAATATAGCCTATCAATAGAGACCAACCTAAAATTGAGATAATGTTCTTGAGATCCTTATTATCATATTCAAGTCGTTCCCCCCCCCTCCCCAAGTTTTATTTTTAATGCAAGAGTTGCATTACAGTTCAGTGCACTGAAAAGCTTTAACATACCGAAAAACAATGCAGGGTCATTTAAATGTCGAATTTCAGAGCTCCTATGCTTAAAGAATTAAGCTAAGTTTATGAAGAGTCACTGAAATTCTTCAAACAACCCAATCTAAACATCATCCTGTTGGGAAAATGAACAATGGTCATGTGCACCATAGATAAAAATTGAATAAACTGAGCCATCAGCAGGTCCAAATAGTAAAAAAAAAAAAAAGGTAATGAGACATAATGAAAAATAACTTTTAAAATTAAAAATATCAAATGTTTAATGAATACTACTTAAGCAGCTGAATAAGAAAAAAAATCTTCTATTTTGTCAGACTTTAACCAACCGACAACAATGTTCTAATTCTTACACAAAGTAAAATCAGGAAAGAGGAGGAAAAAAAAGCACCTGATTTTATCAACTTGTTTACTCAGCATTGATGGAAAAACAAGTTGGTTTCTTAGCATTTCTTTTTCTGCCTCCAGACTTTCAATCCTGCTTATCATACTTGTTAGGGATTGAACCAAGGAACCATTACATTTCCTCATCGCAGTCATAAACGTAAACGTTTCGAGCATCCATTCTGTGATGTGAGGAGGTGTATCTCCATCACAGTTCGGGGTTTCCTCATTTGCTTCAACTTCAGCATTGTCAGAGTCTTCTCTGTCTTCTGTGTTGCTTTGTTCTTGGGCTGAGTTGACAGTCAAATTTCCATCTTTTCTCACTTCCTCGTGGGACTTCATCCCTGATGCTGAGTCAAACTCAGAGCAATAAAAATATTCATCATCTTCATCCATGACACACTGTTGACGTTTGAAAGCACTTATACCTCCTTCAACGCTAGATCAGTCAAGGGTGTGTTGTTTTCAGCTCTGTTCCACCAGCCTGCCTAAGAAAGAGATTGCAGAATCATTTTAAGAAAGGTAAACCAAGTGACAATCAGAGACTTAAATTGAGTTCAGTTTTTCCTTTATCATTGCAACTGTCACATTTTGTTCTGCCCAAAAAAAGTTACTCTTGAAAATCATCAGGCTACTTTCAAAGTAAGGATCATATAACGAAAACACTACAGCAGACACAAAAAGGTCACTATATAGTTATAAAAGTTTACCTGAATTTTTCTGTAAACATTCAGAGAGCAAGTAACATGGTTTTAAAAAAAGAGCAGTGTGTAGAAATAAAGGTGTATGGTATAAAAAAAATAATAAAGTAAAGAGATGAATTAACATATTCCAAGATGGATAGAACAATTATGATAGCATAAAAGCCTAAAAATATAATTAAATGAAATAAATCATAATAAAGGAGGCTCTCCTTGGGACTGTAAGAGCCCTAGCTGAAAGAACATGGGAGGTAACCTCTAGCTAGTGGATATCTTATAAAATCAATATTACAATAAAAACCAATTATAGATTAGTGTGAACTTTTTATATTGTTGCACATATTTACAAAACGATTCTTTTTTTGCTATGTCAGAACACATTACAGTGGAAACCTGATATAACAGGGATGGTGGGAGTAGAGAAAATGTTCTGCTATATCCGATCTCTGTTAAATCAGAAATGCAAGGAAAGTAAACATTTGTGGACTAATCTAGCTGTACTTATTCATGGGTAGTTTCCCTTGCCACAAGTACCCACGAACTTGGCACTAACTTTCTCCTTGCCTCCTTAAACCACATCAGAAGAGTTTGGTCCACAGCATCTGCATCGGTTAGTCTCATCTTCTTTCGATCCAAAGCAAATTTTCCATTGGAGTATGCTGCCACTATCTTCGCTCTATCCTTGATAATGGTGTGAATCGACCCTTGTGGAATGTCGAAGTAACGACAAATCTCTGACAGTGGAGTCAACAGCCTGGATTATTTCATATTTTTTTGTCAATTGAAAGGCAGTTTCTCATGCGCTTGACATCGTTGGTGACACATTACGCGTGCGGGTTGCTAGGTTTCGGGCTAGGTCGAAGTCTGCAGCACACCGCAGCCCTCTCTCGCTTCACAAGCTGTGTGTACTTGCAGTGGCATGGCTTGCGTGTGCTTGCTCCTTCTCTCTCTCTCTCTCTCTCTCTCTCTCTCTCTCTCTCTCTCTCTCTCTCTTACTTTTTACACATTGTTAACGAGCCTTTGTCCCTGCTATAACCGGTTGGGCTCCGATGAGGCCCAGTTATTGCCGATAACTTTTAATAGATACAAAGAGTAGGAAAAAACGGCGATTTAAAAAATCCCTGTTATTACCGGATCCCTGTTATTACCGGGCCTGTTATATATGGTTTCCACTGTATATTGTCTTGTATACTGTTATTCAAAAATAGATCCGTCCACCAGGAACATTTCTAAAAACACATACAACATACAAATCAAATACAGAAGAGTGGAATAATCATGAAATGGCTATCTAACACCAAATAGAAAGTATGTAATGGTCATATTAAAATATATAAAATAACAGTGATCTAAATTTGGGATAGCTTCCACGAGGATAACTCGGAGAGCCAACAATTAACAGAGACACAAAAATTAAGGTCATAGTAATTAGATATCTAGTAGATGAACAAAAAAATCTATCTAACATTGATATAAATATCAAATCTTTAGATTATAAATTTTAAAAACTCATGATACACATATTATATCATACACCGGTATTTATCTTTGTTGAGATAACAACAAATATAACAACTGAAAACAACAAAAATAACAACTGATAACAACAAAATAACGACAAAATATCAACACGAACATTCTAATTTAGTTGCCTTTACTTGTTTTTTAAAGTAGTCTACATTGAACAACTGATAATAATTATTTAAATATAACAACTGATAACAATAAAATAATGACAAATATATAAGCACAAACGTGCTGGTACACAAGGTGATCAATTCAATATCAATTTAATAATGATAGATCTATATTATTATTTACAATGTCACACAAAACTGTATCACAGGACAAAATAGGCGCGATGACATGATTACATACAACAGCTGACGTACCGCCGGTACTGAAACTACAGGATTTATCAGATCTAGGCTATACAATCATACAAGAAATTTACATTTTCAATCAATTAATCAATTTAATATTAATGTCTCAAAATGTCATGTCATGCGCGTTGGTGAGAAAAAAGATATGGAGAGACAGGATTACGGTTTTTTTCCAATAAATTGTTACTTTCGATTTGAATGTAAACCAAAAAAGAGGGACGCAGCTCCGGTCACTGCTAAAGAACAGGTCTACTTCCAGAGTTGCTCCGAGTTGTGCATGTAAAGTATAGGGGCTTGGTTGACAACATATATATTTTTGATTTTCGAAGCTGGAATCAAAGTATTTGTGTGTTATCAGATGTTATTTGTTGTAATCAGTTATTGTTATGACAATTTTGTTGTTGTTTATATCTCGACAAAGATAATACCCGCCTACACTACTTCCAGACATATTTCGCACAAACTTAATTAAGCGAGCAGCCTGTCTCCTCGCAAGCTCGAGAGGTTTCAGTTCACAGCAAAACCTGTGTAAGGACAGTACGGTAGATAGATAATCCTGCAACACTTTATCTCAAACTGCCATATAAATTCATTATACTCAATTAAATAAATAAGAATTTTCCAGCAACAATTTTAGTGTCTTCAGATCACTGTTGTTGGTAAGCCCACTGAAAATATTATTGGCCTATGCCCTATACATAGGATATAATTGTTTCCATGTGAATCACCATGTCATGCAATTAGATATATATAGATTTAGATTCTATACTGATTTCACTCTAGATCTAGATTTCTATATGGAATTCAAAACCTAGATCTAGATTCCAGATTTCTATAATATAGATATCTAATGTCTAATAACATATCAATTTAATACAGACCCTTAGATATATATCTAGATCTAGATCTAGAAGAAAATATTTCTAGTTAGATCTAGGCTATTAAATTCTTGGACCAAATTCTTTGATAACGACAACTTTAGAATTTAAAAAAAAAGGAAAGTATGCCTACTAGAATCTAGAGATACTTACCTAACACTAATAGTGACACTACAAGGCTACAAAGATGACTTGACTTCAGTCCTCCCTCACTTCGTTGTCTTTGGTTTAATTTTTGACTGCCACTAGATCAAGGCCTATCACAAACAAAGTATAACTGATCATATTGAGACCAATAATTCTGAACAAAACTGGCCCCTTCCTTGCTGGCCCAACAATCACAAAGTTGGTTTCCAGGAACGCTGTGTCTGCGTACACGGTTACCGTGTACGTAGCCTCGGGGTCTACGTACACGGTAACCGGGCACGTAGCCTCCTGGTCTACGTACACGGTAACCGGGCACGTAAGCTAGCCTCAGTGTCTACGTACACGGTAACCGGCAACCAGGCGCGTACGTAGCCTCTGGGTCTACGTACACGGTAACCGGGTGTGTAGTCTCAATGTCACACGCACGGTAACCGGGCGTGTAGCCTCAATATCTACGTACACGGTAACCAGGCATTTTGTTTTGTGGGCGGGCGCTTGAGCTAGGTGCACGGTAACTGCTTCGCTCCCTTCGTGACCGTGACCCTTTTCCTGTTTCACTCCGCTTTTTATGTCCCAAAACCACGAAAATTATCCCAATCTACTCCCCGTCATCTTCCTAGTTTAGTTTAGTTTTAGCAGAGGTTTTACGGCACTCGCAACT
>NW_004797563.1:208675-215736 GCF_000002075.1 Aplysia californica | reverse complement strand
ATTATTATTATTATTATTATTATTATTATTGTTTCACCCCCTTTCCTTCTCTAGCAATGTTCTGTCGTCTGCTTCCTTCTCGACTTTCTACTCCCCCCCCTCCCTCTCACCTCCTTTGCCCCCTCCTCTGGGCTCCTGACTCTTTCTGCAGACTTTTTAATTACTGCTAGTCCTAGTCTCCTTCTTACTGTTGTCTGTCAACCACACCCCTCATCTTATGGTAGGAAGACTTACACCTACAGCCTTCTCGGACAAGGGCAAAAAGTTTCAGAGATCCTGATGTGTGCAAGTTGAGCGCGTTAAAAACCCCTTGGTGGTCCAATTTCGATAAGAGTAGACTTTGGCTGTCAAACAGGCAAAATTCAAAATTTGCTACCAACTGAAAATGTGTAATGTGTCCCGTTAACTTGTATGACCTTATGCAGTTGCAAGCGCCGTAAAATACTTACAACATAAAAACAGTAAATGAATTTTTGAATTTGGGATCAGAATCCGCCTCCTAAATTATCTCTCAAACTGTGTCAACAGGGGACTAAAATTTATAAGCACCTGTAATGCAGAAAAGAGGGGGGGGAGAGAGAGAGAGAGAGAGAGAGAGAGAGAGAGAGAGAGGGGGGGATTGCAGAGTATAATAATATTACTAAATTAATATTGTAGGCACCCACAATATGGGGGCTCTCGTGAACTACAAGTCTAGCCAAGGTATGGTGTTCGCCTCTCATTCAAACCTGACAGGGACGGGTAATTTTCTTCGCTGAAATTTTCTCATTACACCCCCTGCTCTCTATATACATGTTTTGTCTGTTTCGTCTCCACTTTCTGCCCCCTAACCCTAGGCTCGCGAATCTTTCTGCAGCCTTTCTACTGCTACTCCTTGGCGTTTACTTACTGCTGTATTTTCAACCAAAACCCTGATCTTAGGTTAGGTAAGATCTAACACATAGCCTTCTCGAATAAGGGTGAAAAATCTCGGATATATCGTGTGCAAGTTGCGCGCGTTATAAATTCCTTGGCGGTCAAAAATTGATAAGAGTAGACTTCAGCCGCCACCTGGGCCAAATTCAAAATTAATTCCTATCAAACTGAAAATGTTAAAAGTGTCCAGCACGCTGATAATAATTATGACTTTATGCAGTTTCGAGCGAAGTAAAACTTTTACCTAAACAAAACACAACATGAATCCGAAGTTTAACTTAAAGGTTGAGATATGTAAAGAAGAAGTGCTGTGACCCGATAAAAAGATAAAACTTAACCGAAGATCAACTCCAAAAGTGGGTTCAACTCTAGTGGAGTCGACAGTTGTTGGTACTTATGATGACCTTTATCATTAAAAAAAGAGAAACTTTATAGACCTTGATAGTAATTATAGCTAACGCAGGTAGCTGGCATATGGTGGAGAGAGGTAAAGAAGACATAAATGAAATCATAGAAAGCAATTTATTGTTTTCAATGGCGGTGGGTAGTGAAGGGATCACGGACTTGAACCCCCCCTCCCCACCCCCAAGTCTATCCCAAAGCAAATGAAGACACGAAATAAGCAGTTGAAACTGTTCTGATCGCCCGCAATGAACACAGCGTGATCAATTTGGCGGCTTGCTCGTTTATTCAACCACCGTTGTCACGGCTTACAACTATATATAGTAACCTGACAGCCAATCAAATATCTTTAGGGCTCAGCAATCAACCAGCCCGTTCCCACGGTCCCTCCTTAATGAAACCCCTCTTGTAAAAAGGTAGAAGACTTGAAAAAAAAACCCCACCCCACTGCACAGAGGGCTCACGCTCTCCCAGCCCTGAAAAGGGGGTGAAAGTTTACGACACACTCCCCCCCCCATGAAACAGTTACATAATATGCGCCCATTGGGCCTTTGTTAGGCGCGTTCTATTTTCGTAAACAACACGACCCAATCCACCTCATGGACATGTGTTTGGAGTGTTGTGTGTTTGTGCCGCTGAGATTTAACAGAGTTATCGATTTCATCAAATCACTTTTGAAGCAACTTTTTCATCAGATAAGAACTAATAATTAGAGAAATTTGGTCGTGAAACGGCTTCGTCCCCACCATCCAGAAGAATTTAACGCAGAACAAAGAGAAGGGAGACCAAGGCGACTCTTCTCTTTTGAATGGTTCTCAAAATGCCGTGGCTCGCCGTGAGTATAGAAAAATCATCCCTGTTTTGTTCTTATTGCTTTCTTTTTGGTGGTAAAAAAGTGGAAGAAACCTAAGCCACACCCAAATCTTGGTCCACCCACCACCACTGTTTGTTTTTTGTTTTGGTATTTTACGGTGCTCTGAACTGTAAAAGGTTACATGAGCGCGCGGGACACTTTAAACAAAGCAAAACAAAACAAAAAGCAATTTGTAATGATCACAACGAGACACGCTACAGATACCAACGCCTTTTCCTTTCCAAATGTCGTGGTGTGCTTTTTATACTTATAGACAGAATTATGATGCAGTCAAAAACTCCTCAAATATCTTATTCTCCTTTACGGGTGAATCAATGTCACCCATACTTTGCACAACAGCTTGTATGAGTTCAAAAAGCATAATGTAACGACTAGAAAAAACGCGACGGACTTTTTTTCAAAAGCGATATTGCCCCAGCTGTAAACCTTTTTAAAATCTGTAGAAACCACCCACTTTGATTTTTAATTAGTATTTATTATGGAATTTTTTAGAATACAACAAACAGGTGTTTTTAAAAATTATTGATTTGTTAAGACAAATAAAAATTGATACAAGTCATTAAGCAAAAGCTAGAGAGTCTATGTTCAATAGTTTAGGAAATATTTGACAAGTTGCACCACACATATTTGACCGCACTATAGTTGGTGAAACCTAGTTATAACTTCGCTTATGACCTTCAATCACCATTCTTTTCTTTTATTATTATTTTTTGTTGTTGACAAGTTTGGTCTGTTTGGCTAGTAGTGTTAATGTCAGGATTTGACAGTCTAGATTTTCTTGCTTCTCTGGCTGCCTCTGCACAGTTACAGCCTCCCTCTCAAGTACAAGTACGTCAGTTTCTGGGAACTATACCTCCAGTGAATACCCAGTATTCTCCTCAGACATGAGAGAAGAATCCTATTGAGTTTGATAGTATTTGTTTGGTACAATGTCCTGGACTCCTCATCATCATCAATGCTTTTCGTCCCTGGCAGGGTATAGGCCACATGCAAGCTCCTTCCATTTATCTCTGTCCTTGGCCATCCTTCCAAGCTCGTTCCAAGTGAGTCCCATCTCTCTCATGTCCCTTTCCACACGTCTCCTCCATGATTCCCGTGGCTTACCCCTGCCTCGTGCTCCTTGTGAGTTCCACTCCAGCCACTGTCTTGTGATGTTTTCCCTTTGCTTTCTGAGGGTGTGTCCCATTCATCACCACTTTCTTAGTCCTATTTTTACTTCTATACATGTATCCTTTTGTCCTGTACTTTACCTCAGCTTTTTATTTCTTATTCTATCCTGCCACCTATTTCTTAGGATACTCCTCTTACATCTGTTGATGAAAGTCCTGTTGAATTTGATAGCATGCGTTTGGTACACTGTCCAGGACCCAGCTCCATGTTAAAGGGTTGGTTAGACGACAGTGCTACACACGCTGGGTTTTGACTGTGTACGTAGCCTATGCGGTATCAGAGACGTCCCAAACTCTATATTACAGTCTACCAAAGGCAGAGCCAGTGGCAGGGCGTAGCTAAAGGCTAAAGGCATTGAGCCCTTCCTGCCCTTTCCCCCTCCCCTTAAGCTAACTCTTTCCCTACGTAAAATTAATGAATGTTTCTAGATTTTACAAAATAATCAGTTGAAACTGTTACAAGTTAATTAAGACTGCTTTAGAATCTTCCGCCCCTAGTTACAAGCGATGAACACACAACTTGCTCGTTTATCCAATCTCTGTTATCACCGCTTGCAACAATAGTAACTTGAGTGCCAACCAATAATGTCCTTTGGGCTCAACAAAGGATGAACCCGTTCTCACGGTCTTCTTTTTATGAAACTCTTCTTGTAAACAGATAAAAGATTTTTTAAGAACTCGCAAAAACAGTATTAGAAGATAGGGCTCATCCTCTGCAAGCTCAGACAATGAGATGAAAGTTTTTGACATGTTGCCCTTTTCCACACAGAACCAGTAACCGACACGTCCATAGAGCTCTCGTTAGGAATATCTTGCTTTCTTGGACTATGCGCACTCTTACACAAACATGAATTCTAACACATGTATATATCTAGGATTTCCTCTGAGCTAAACCAAGGAAATCTTACCTTTGAACTCAATCTTATTTCTGAGCCCCACCCACATTTTAATCCATCCATCGCCACTGGAAAGAAGGAACAAATCACATAAGGGCCATATAAGCCAACCTCCCACCATTATAGTTTAAAGAGGGATGATCTTTTTCCTGACCCTCTGGGTTGTTTAATATATATCATCCTGAACCCCCCCCCCCCCACTTTTCTACAATCTCAACTTTATCATGCACCGCTTTGACGGTAGCCCAGCATCCAATTCACATCTTTTGGTTGTTTTTGTTTTTGTTTTAGTAGAGGTTTTACGGCGCTCGCAACTGCATAAGGTCATATGAACGCGAGAAGATTAGAGGTGTTACAAGAGAGTAACAAACATAAAAAGAAGGAGGGGAGATAAGGACGATAGATGTTTGATAGGAAAGAAGAAGCGAACCACACCCGAGCACCCGCCAACCACCCACATTCACATCTTTAGAAAGAAAATTTGATAGGCTGTAAATATACACTCACAACAGAGCAAAGGCATTGCCCAAGATAAATGACTAACAACCTTTATCTGTGTCTTCAAATAATTTATTGTTGTAACTTCTGCTGCATTAAAACAGGGTGAACAAAACTATTCTATGCTGTTGTTATCAGTGATGATTGATAATGAAAGGATGAACATGTAGAATAATTACAATAATAATGAGTCATGCTTAAATAAAAAGGTAATTGAGTACAGATTCCAACCTAGAATAGCATAGAGAAGACTTCCTGCAATAAACATCCACGTTGCAGACTGTTGTAATGTCTTTTTCAAAGGTAAGAAAGGAAACAGAAGGACCGAAGCCATTGCTTACTAATTGAACTCGATACGTTAATGCTTTCCTCCCATAGACAGGTAGTTAGTTGCTTTACTAAACGCTTGTAAATCATGCCACAGAAAGATTTAAGAAGAGATATTCGTCTAGGAAGTTCATATTAATAGTATTATGTGGCCCTTGCTGCTGATATTGTATTTCTTACTGTATCAGTAGGTCGTTACACGGGGGTTATTCCATCATGGTTTCCGCCGTTCACATTTTCCCCGTTATCTGTCAAAGTGACTGTTCTGTTTCAGTTTGGTTTGAATTCTTACTTTAGCTTTAACATGCAGCTAGGTAAAATATTAGTTTTAAAAATCAGTAAAGTTTCTAGTTTTAAAAAATATTCTCTTTTTGACATACTGTGTTTGCTTTGACCAAAAAATGCGGTAGTACCGGTAATGCTTATAGATGAAACCCCCTTGCAACCCTTTAAGGCAGTGCTTGTCAACGCCCACTTTTGTTACTTTAGAGGCTAAATTCTTAATACTGTCCACCTAATATTATTTCCAAGCGGACACAGGCCTACTTGATGATGCCTGTCACTACCCAGCTGATCCCCACAGCGATACAATTTTATTAGTAAACCGCCTACTAGTGGGCCATAGAGCCCAAGATGACCTGCACTGCTGTAATGTTCTTTAAAGACGGGAATTCTTTTTCGAGAACACAGTATGTTGTACAAATACAGCAGACTTTCATCTGCTTTACTTTTTTTTTAAAACAGTTACTGCTCGTCTCTGGAATTCAAAGTGTGACGGTGAAACAATTGATATCATTTTGAACCTGTTGGTGTGCTCGTAGATATTTATATAGTCAACTTCATGGACAGAATACTTTCGAAAAGATTCATGTTATAAATATGAGCTTTAGTAACTGCTACAGCCGAAATGGACGGTGATGATCACAAAATCAACGGTCATCTATTCTCTTTCTGATGATTTTGTATTTTCCGGAGTGAGTGAGTGAGAGAGAGAGAGAGAGAGAGAGAGAGAGAGAGAGAGAGAGAGAGAGAGAGAGAGAGAGAGAGATTGTACTGGAAAGTATCGTCACATTCACAATGCTACGGAGGAAGTTTACAAACTGATACACGTATAACGATGTGACAGCACGAGTCACGCATCAGAATATAGAAAGAACAAAATAAATCATCGCTCTTTTCTTCCATTATGAAACCCTAATCTTCTTAAACGTTCAAATTTGTTTTTTAAATTATGTACAGGGATGTTTGACTGTTTGCTATGACAATAAATTGACGTTAATACGGAGAATCATAAAATGGACACTTCTGGGAAATTCAATTTCTAGATCTATATATTATATTAAGAACTGTATGAAGAGGGGAACTTCTATTTCTTTGCGAAGAGATATTTTTGGCTTATATGAGATCTAGATTGTATTGTTCACTGACTGAATAAAAGGTATATTTTGAATTACATTATGTAGATTGAATTTCGTTTAAAATTTTATAGTAAAATAACCATATCCCCGCTCTCTGTCTGTCTGTCTGTCTGTCTGTTTATCTGTCTGTCTGTCTGGCTTTCTCTCTATCTCTCTCTCTCTCTCTCTCTCTCTCTCTCTCTCTCTCTCTCTTACATTTGTCTGGTCTCGAAAATCATGCCTCTTAACTTTAACGAATTATCATGGGAAGTGACTCATTTCATCATGTTAGCACGAGAGCTTTTACATTATTGTAAACACAATACTATGTCATGAAAGCCTTCCGCCTGGGAACAATAGGAACCATCAGTATCACTGGTATGGTTTTACATCTGCAGTTATGAGGTGAGTCGTCGAGGTGAAATCAGGCGCTCGTCAAAATAATGAAATCGAAGAAACAGGCATTTTCCCTCCGGTTTGGCGATTTTTATCGATGTTTTGTTGATGTTTTGGGGTATTTTGTTTCTTTTGGCTCAGCGCCTTTTATGTCCATATATATAATATATATATAATGTATAATATA
>NW_004797563.1:201544-208516 GCF_000002075.1 Aplysia californica | reverse complement strand
ATATATAATTATATTGATATTGGGAAAGTCCCTCAAAACGCTGATTTGTGGCACAAAATATGTAAACTTTCAGTTTACAAGAACTCTCATACTATAGAAGTGGCAAAACTTTGACGGCCATTTTCTCGCTAATTTTACGTCTGAAAGCAGGCTACCCCTACCTCCTTCAATTGCAAATATTTCGACTTCTATTTAAGATAGATGGGTATTGTTTTCATAGCAAGCAAGGGAAATGAATAAGCTTTCAGATGTTACCAATAACTGCTCGTGCTTACAAAACAGGACGAGCGCCTGATTCCACCACATCCTGACACTGCCGGAGTGACAATTATAATAATATATTTAAAAAATTTAGATCGTCTTTTTAATAGGGTCTGTCAATTTGGTGATCGTGTATAAGGTAGCCTACTCAGCTGGCAGGCTACGAGTTGGGAAATTTAAATCCAGCAAAATTTATCTTACTGTTCAAAGCATCTGTGTTTTTTTTTATTTTCTATGTCAGATACAAATGAGAAGAAAGCATTGAAAAAAAAAAAAAACGATTCATAGAAAACGATTTTTTAGCACATACAACACTGAACTGCAAGATTATGTCATAAAGATTCAATGTTGGATTCACAGAAAATATCGTTTTAGTACACGCAACAATGAACTACAAGATCATATCATAACAATTCAATGTTGGGCAAGAGGCAGAAGGAAAACGAGTTACTGGCTACACAGATGAAAAGTACAATGAATTTAACTTATTAATGAAATGAACATTGTATCCGTTAGCAAGGCTGCAGGATTCGTCACATGGCATTAACTGAAAATATTGAGCTGTTAAATAGTGCGAATTATTTACATGACTAGAACAAGAAAGATAAGAACGTGTTTCATGATAATATTATTACACGACGTGTTGAAACATATGGTTATCTTTTCGTCACCCCTCTTCAACAATCCTTGATCTAGTGAATCTGCCAGAATATTTTTAATTTTGTACAACTGTCATCTCCGTTTGCTTTTAAAATTGATTTACAATCTTTACACCTTGACATAATTTGCTTGCAGGAAACAGATTTATCCATTACTTTTATAACAATGTAAACAATAACCAAATAAAAAGAAAGTGTGAGAGATGACGTGGTTTACTTTAACAGTTTCTTAAACATGGGATTTTCTGTTTTGTTTTGTTTGTTTGTTTGTTTGTTAGTTTGTTTGTTTGTTATTTAGCACGGCCTTCCCAATCGCGAGTGTCTCATGTATCACGGAATCACCACAAAATTAGAAGAATGTATTCACAAAAGGGTTGCTAAATTTCAAGTGATACGCAGTTTCACAATCCCAGTTTTACGAAGAAAAAGTTGGAATTTCACTTGGTTTGTGGAAAAGTGAATGTAAAATAGTGCCACATGTAACTGTAAAGATGCACGAAGGAAATGAACAGACGTACTCCCACAATTAATATGTATTTTTTCGTTTGTTGCTTCTGTTATTGATGAAGGCGACGTCGCAAGATGTAGTCAGAGTACTATTGGGATGACCCTTGTCTGTCAATAAATATGTACTCGAAGAGGTTATCCTTTCCATTGTACTGCTTTAGCTTTTAGACGTTGCAGGTTGACTTTTGAAAGTCGTTTTTAAGTTTGTTTGTTTTTTTCTTTAAAGTTTATATCAGAAAAGAAATGTCCTTTTCCAAATAATAAGTGATAAATACATAAATGCGTGTAGAAGAAAATCCTTAGTCTTTTTGAACCATGAATTTTGAGGTCTGCTACAACATAATATGTGTGTTTCGAAATCGATGTTTTTTAACATAATTAATTATTATAACAATAACATGAACAACGAAAACAAGCTCAGACTCCGGTAGGAACGGTTCGACTTTAGAGAGTCACTGGAGTTTGCCCAATTTTTTCATAACAATTGATGTGGGGCAGGCATGATTATAACAGCTTTTTCTTTTTGCTGAAAAAAATTAATTCAGTCATAAAGAACAACATGTACAAACACTATAATTATCTGCTTGTCTTTTTCATTTACAGTTTTGGGTATGTAAATAAAGAGCATAGTATTATCTTAAGTCGCGTACCGCTAAACTCCATAGGAGTATAAAAACATTATTGTGGAACTAATTCCCCGTAACCAGTCTCCCATTTAAGAATGCAGTCTATTGTTTTCAGAACTTTGGAGTGGCAAGTCACTTTTTAAGCGGAATAGGCTATGAATTTAAGCGAGGTTTGCCATTTTGAATTATTTTGCAATAGTTCTTCAAAAAAATTAACATCATCTTGGAATTCGCTTATTGAAGCTTTCCAAAAGGTAAAAAGCAAAGGTAGATTTAATGAGGGCAGTTTTTATCTTTTTGTCGCGCTATGTGTTGATTTTTTTGTTGTTGAAAGATATTGCTCTGAGATAATTCCGCCATTTTTACGATGATATCGTATGATCACAAAGACATGCTCTGACTTACTTGGATTGTTAGTGGCATATTATAATTATATTATAGACTGTCGCCCTCTATCATACACAACAGCCGTTGTCATGGCAACTCTCCAAATAACCCAGTGTTTGAAACCTCATAAAACAGATTGCCTTCACGTCTGTTTCTTCATATAAGGTTTGAATTTAAACAAAAAACAAAAAACAACAACAACAAACGCACAAATCTTGAGTAATAAATAATGTCAAAATATGTACAACAATTGCGCATGAACGGGTCCAAACAATGCATCGATCTCTTCTAATGATGGATGATGTGACCATATTATAGATGAATGCTGCAAAGATCAACAGTTTGTATAACAGGTTGCAACATTTTCACTTTTATATGGGAAAACTGTATACACCTGACAGAAACTATGGAATACGTAACAGAAATATTATCGGGTTTCTTTTAGCAACTTGAAAACGATATGAGGAAAAAAAAAAGATTACAATTTCATATTTGTACTGCATAAAGTTTTACAGGTGCTAATCTCAAATTATGGACATTCAAGTAGGCCTATGTGTTAGATAAAGACTATGTAGCCTAAACCGTGTGCGGATATCTCTAAAGTTTGTGTCAAAACCAGAATGATGTGAGCATTTAAAGACCCTCATTCCTTGAAACAATGTCTGTATCTGGCCTGGCCGCGGAATATTAATAATTAAAATTACTTGTACTCTCAGAGAACTTAAACAAATATTTTACTGGTTCGGATACTTTAAAACTATACCACAGAAGAAAAAAAACTGTTTACACCCACGTGCCTTCGATGTTGACAGAAACTTGCAAATAGTTGACACAGCCACCATTGCAGCTTGAAGCCATGTCAGCTCCCTCTCCTTTTGAGGGAGTTTTTCTTTCAACGATATAAAACAGCGGTTATCATAGAAGCACGGAAATTAATATACTGATTTTTAATTTAAAGATTGTTTCTTTGCTAGTTCTCCGACTTCTCTTCCACTTCTTCTTTTTCATATGCTGAACATGTAGGCCCTAAGATTTTTTTTTCTCTTTTCTTTTGCCGGTCTGTCTTGCTTTTTCCGGCACAAATTCAACGACCATTACTGTGTCAATTAAATGATACTTTTCTTCACTAAAACTGGACTAGTCTTGGTTTTTACATAATGACTTTGTAAATAAATAAATCTGAACTCGCCCGTGAAGCTCTTCAGTGGTGTGAATTCACTATTATTATTAAGCATGACTACCATCGAACTAACTCGGATAGAATAGAGCTCTTAGCAGAGGCATGCTCTGACTCATTCTGGGATTCAGTCCGTACTGTAAGTTTTCTTTTTATCCTTTCGTTCCACCGATAAGCCACAATATGATAAAAGGCGAGACAGATCCATATCGGTTAATTAAATGAAATTGATAATGGATTCGTTGCTGAATATCGTGTCAGTGCGCTACCTAAAATACAGCAAAAAATAAATTAAAAGAAAGTCAATGTTAAGTGTGTAGTGTACTGTTCACTCGAGAAAAGACATGCTGCCTTTATTTTAGAGATTTATATATCTAAAGTCGGCAAAAGTGATACACTATTTTACGAATCTATTAAATGCACCTGTAATATCAATTTGAATCGAATTATGCCCATGATGCCAGAAAGCACGGCCCATTGTGGCCATGTAGAGTACAACATCAGTATGTTATGTTTAAGTTGGAATACGCTAATGGTCTGAATCTTTGGAAGGTTTGTTTTGGAGGGTTTTTTCGTCCTATCTGGAATATTTCCTCTCACATTTTTGTTCTGGGGGAGGATCGGAGTGGGTTGGAAGGGGGGAGGGATGCTTTCTAATTTATCTAAATTGATTAAGCCTAAAGATATGGTGTAGTATTAACTCAATACCCTTCTCATCACCGTTATATTACATAAAAAGCAACCCCCCTCCCCTCTGATGCTAACGCCCGGCTCTAATTAGCGTATGAAAAAAGGTGGGTACCCATGAACATTCCCCAAAACAATTCAAGAGTATCACACGAGAAATTCGAACCAAGATCATCCACACCATATGCCTGGTAATACTACGACCCACATCGTTCATTGTACAGCGAAAAGCATCCACAACAACTTGCCGAAAGCAAACAGTATTCTGTCGCATACATCAGAGCTGAGCACAGAATGCAGGGTGATATGGCAAAGTAAAACAATACGTAAATCTAGTGCCTTTCAAAATTGGAATTTCATATTACTAGTGAAGTTAAGTTTGTTAAGTCGTTTCGTCAGTTTTGTTCTTTAGACAAGACTTGCTCAAAAGCGCTGCCTCAAGAATCATCTTTCTCAGAATGCACCGCCAGCGAACTGGCATAACATATAATTTCCCATAAGACTAATATAAGTGGCACCATATTGAACCTCTTAATAATCTTCCCGTATTGAAAGTCTTTCTGTCTCTTCGCTTTAGAGCTTATTGTCGAATGATTTCTGTTGTTTATTGTTGTTGCTGCTGTTGTTGCCGTTGTCGTCAACAAGGCTGATTATCACAAAGAGAGACATTTTGTAACAGTTGGATGCTTCATAAAACTGTAGTGACCAGTTGTTTCTTTAAACAACATAATAATAATATCATGCTTCAGTGATGTAGCTGGTTAGTATTGCTGTACTGTTGTAACTCTACGTAGCTGCGTCATAATATTCTAACTACTGGACGTACCGTTTTGTTAACAGAAGGACGAACTATTACCAGTGAGAGTTACAAAAAGTACGTATTTTACCAACATATAATGTGATTCTTTAAAATGTAGTAGCGGTACACCAAGCACATACACGTATTATGCACACAATGAAATACAAATACCATAATAAAACTTACAGTGTACAAAAATTTGGCACACCAAAAAATGCGATAATGGACAGTGATGTAGCAGAGAATACCCTTGAACTTTCCGGGATGTCGCCATGTTTTTGGACGTGTACGAAAGGCCACCTTCCGCTGTACAGCGCAGGCCATTATTAAACTCAGAGCATGGCCTTACCGTTATTGTAATAACGGTATGCAAAGAATTTCTCACGGTCAGAGTTTTTAGTCATCTGAATGTGGATAGTTGAAAAGTATGTTCGCCACACTATTTAGAGCTTTAAAAAAGCTTTGGCATTTGGTTGATCTCACTTTTTGAGGGCGGTATGAGCTGTCTTTGGGGGGACAGGGATGATCTCAAATGCTTCCTGAAACTTATGGGGAACAGCATGACATGTCCCTAATTCAAGAGAGCTCAGAAAAGCGCATACAGCTCCCTAGAATGATGTCCTGATTGCTCGAGCAACTCGACGAAGTGATGTCAGGGCACCGCATACCACTATAAACTGACACCATCATAGTTCATTCAAGAACTAAAGGTGACGTAAAGTCACAAACTACTCCCCATACCACGTGTACAGTTGAGGCCATCATGCCCATGGTTTGCAATGGTAGTAGGAAATTCCAATTTTCCGAACATTAAGATAACGCACAAGGCACCTGTTCAAGCAATGTGTCCTTAAAAAAATCTCAGGTAAATTTCTAATTGGAATTTCCTTCAGATCTTATTTTCAATGAACGTGAAGCCTTCATCTGTGGTCGAAAATACCCCATTGGTGGCTTCCAACTTCTACTCAATGGCTATAGCTGTACGATAATAATGGTCGCGAGCGTTCAACAGCCGAAAATAACGTATTCTCCAATGCTGTACTCGTTTTCAAACGTGTTCACCAAAAATGTGGGTCACTGCAAGAAAAGGACGCGCTGGTCCGGAACATGACTGACAATGTAAGTCTCTTATATTGCAGCTCGGCACTGAGACGGATCAGGTGGTCTGACAATGTCCGTTCCTTTTGGCATGTTGTCAGGTCGAATAGTTAGACATTTAATTATGTCCAAACTGTCAAAACGAACCGTTGAAAGGACCCTATCCCGGAAGTCATCTGTACTTCAGACGACGGCAGAAATAGGCTTCGCACTTTCTCTGTTTCAAAAAGATGAGACAGTTATCAACTCTCTATACGACGACCTCTGTTTCAGTACGTGACAGCTGGATATTGATATCTTTTTTATTGTTTTTCTTTGGCTGTCGCCGATAATCTTTGATGTCGTTCATATCTGGCGACGAGTCATCTGCGGATAAATAACGTCCCGGATTTTTATCGAATTTGTCCATATCCATGTCGTGAAGTTCTTCCGTGGGCACTGCCCTAGGCACTCCCCGCTTGTCGCCCCCAGAGAAGAGCGGGTTCCGATAGCGTCTCAGATTGTCCTGGTTCTCGTTGTTGGCCGCGGTCTGAGTGCTGGCCAAGTAGTCGTCGCGAAGGCGTCTGCGGCGTCGCTGTACTCGGGCATGCCACAGGAGCAGAAGGGCGATGCAAGCCACGCCCAAGATGGCGATGACAGAACACAGAACGGGGACCAGATAGTCTGGACCTGAGGAAAAAGTCGGAAAGCAAAGGTACGTGAGAAACTTGAATTATGAAATGACTTCTAATTTTTCTCCTTTTCCTTCCATCTATCCTTCTTGCCCCCCCT
>NW_004797563.1:196651-200819 GCF_000002075.1 Aplysia californica | reverse complement strand
TTATTATTATTATTATTTTTCTTGTCTTAGACCGACAGATTTTTTTTGAGCACTTGCAACCGATACTACAGATTAAAAAACTGCAATAGAAAAAAAAAATCAAAATGTTCGACTCAGTACATTTTACCAGCTGGCCGCCACAATATCAACTACATCAAAAAGGCCTGTCCTAACCACTCACCTTCCTGGTCGTCCCCATTTACTGCGGTTTCAAGACGAATCTCAATGACGGCTGAGAGGGCGCTGCTATTTGCCTCTTTGTGAGACAGCACAGACGCCATTTTGTCAAGGGCTTGCGTCACCGTGGCCCGTGATTGGCTGCTACCACTGAGCTTTGCAGACTGGGAAATATTAAAGTATGTTTGTTTTTTTAAATCAACGATTTTGAAAAGAAAAGCATGGATTTCATGAACGTAAGTCTAAGCTGTTTACCATTTACCAGTCATTAAAAAAATCCAACTACAGCACAACCCCCCCCCCAATTACCCGGTACCAATTTTCATATTTTGCTTGAGACATCAGGTCCAACGGGAACAATGTGATAATAATACGTTAGGGTAAAATAGCTGGAGATCGTTGCTTACTTAAGTCTGCAAATAGCTTGACCCAAAAGCAAAAAACATTTGATTTACCGTTACCCGAGTAGGCAGGAAGAATTGTCTTTATTTCGCCCGCTAAAAAAAGGATACAAATACACCGCAACGAGTAAGACGTTGACGTGGCTCCTTTAGCATTGTACTTGCTATTCTTTCAGTCAAAACATTCTCGTAAACCAAAGCCCCCCCCCCTAAAAAAAACACCAAAAAAACATCACCCCCCCCTTTCCCCCTTTAAAAAATATTTACGAAACATAATTCTGTAAAGGTTTGTCTTCAGAACTTCCTAGTATATTTGCAAATAAAAGGACGAGTGATAAATAAAAACCCACCGGCTTCAAGGATAGCCCTATTTTCTGCTCTCTTCAAGCCCCTTGTCACTGACCATGTACCTGCTCTCGCTTACTTTGTTTCAAGGTACTGCCATCCTATAAATAAATCATTGATGGTCAAGGACCCACAAAATGTACTTTGTATCTACGAGATACACCAACAAAAACAAAAGGAGTCCCTCAGCTCTTATGTTCCCTCGCCTCATTCTCATTATACGCTCACGCTTGACCACTTGTCAGTTTAACCATTGCTTGACCACTGGTCAGTTTATCCATTGCTTGTCCACTGTCACACTAACTGTTGCTTGACCACAGTCACACTAACCGTTGCTTGACCACAGTCACACTGACCATTACTTGACCACTGTCACACTTATCATTGCTTGACCACTGGTCACTCTGACTATTAGTTGACCTCTGGTCATCATTTAACTTGAAATGAGGGAACATAGAGCTGAGGGAACATAGAGCGCTTTTGTCAGGAGAATTAGCTCTATGTTCCTTCAACTCTATGTTCCCTCCGCTCTATGTTCCTTCAACTCTATGTTCCCTCAACTCTATGTTCCCTCAACTCTATGTTCCCTCAACTCTATGTTCCCTCCGCTCTATGTTCCTTCAACTCTATGTTCCCTCAAGTAAAGAGACAAACGTTATGTAATATGACACGGCATTATGTCATGGCACTTGGCATGATATGACATGGCATGTAACTTGACTTGAGGGAACACAGAGCAGAGAGAACTTAGAGCTGAGGGAACATGGAACTGAGGGAACATAGAGCTGAGGGAACATAGAGCTGAGGGAACATAGAGCTGAGGGAACATAGAGCTGAGGGAACATAAAGCTGAGGGAACATGGAACTGAGGGAACATAGAGCTGAGGAAACATAGAGCTGAGGGAACATGGAACTGAGGGAACATAGAGCTGAGGGAACATAGAGCTGAGGGAACATAGATATGCTCCCAAACAAAACGACATGTCGGAGAGAACTGACCAGTGTGATCTCCACCGTGTCCCTCTCCTGGGGTTTGATTGCACACATGACGTAGAGCGTTTCGTCCTTGACCAGACCCTTGAGCTGTGGCAGCTGGCGCAGACTCTGACAGATACTCTCCACCGAGATACCCTAGGGACAATACAAGTGGTGACCTTAGCCATCATCATCATCATCATCATCATCATCATCATCATCATCATCATCATCATCATCTTGATCGTCGTCATCATCATCATCATCATCATCAGCAGCAGCAGCAGCATCGTTGTAAACAGAAAATAATATAGGTTGAGACTTGGTAGACTTAGGATTTTCAAAATTATATTATATAAATGTATATATAAATTATATAACTCCATCATCATCATCATCATCATCATCATCATCATCATCATCATCACCAATTTAACAATTCCCCTTCTTTGTTTTGTTTGTCTTGAAATGTAACAGTTTGCACTATCCATGTCAACACATTTCAAAATCATAAGATTATTCGGAGTCGTTATCAAGATATTCGAAGAATTGCATTTTTAAAAGTTTGACATCTGAAAATCAAAATTTTTTAACATCAGATTTCTCAAAACTAGGTACTGAGCAGAGAAAACTTTGTAATTTTTATGGTATCGAAGTGATGACAACAATGATAAAACGGCCCAAGACGTAGGTCTACATGGTCTCTGTCGTAAGTAATACACTTAGATCGTACAACTTTTGAATTCTTTATATTCTTACACCCTCCCAAATCTAGATCTTAGATGCACCTTTCAACATCACCAAATAAATACAGTTTAAAACTACGCATTTTCTTGTTTTTCATGATCCATGATAGGACACACACACACACACACACACACACACACACACACACACACACACACACACACACACACAGAGAGAAAGTTAATCCATTTCTGATGTCTCTTCCCATTCTCAGCAGGGCAATAAAGTATTATCTTATCTTATCTTATCCTATTACTTACCTCATCTTATCATATTTTATCTTAACTTACCTTAATATCTTATTTTATGCCTTATCTTATTTCTGAACTTATCTTTATTCTTATCTTATCTTTATTCTTATCTTATCTCATCTTAATGTTTATCTTAATTCTTACCTTAATTCTTGTCTTGTCTTGTCTTGTCTTGTCTTGTCTTGTCTTGTCTTGTCTTATCTTATCTTATCTTATCTTATCTTATCTTATCTTATCTGATCTTAATGCTTATCTTAATACTTATCTTATCCTTACCAGTGGCATCTTGGTCTTGTCGAACATGAGGATGATCTTGGCGCAGTTGCTGCCCAGGTGCGCCTTGTTGGGCACACAGCCCCACTGATGTCCCGGCCCCGACACCTCCTTGACACTCTCCACGTCCCGGCATTCACCGTACGGCACGCAGGGCGGGGTCATGCACGTCACGTGGGTTTGAACCACGCACGTCTGCTGGGTAGCGCACGGGAACACCGGCGTAGTGCTGTTGGGCTGGCTCAGACAGTTCTTTGGACCGCACCACATCTAAGAAGAGGAGAAAGAGGTTGGGCGCTTGGTTAGCTGGCGTTCGGGTGTGTGGGTTTTTTGCTCCTTTCTTTTTTCTTCTTGTTTTTTTTTTTAGCAAACATCAATCGTCATTATCTTCCCTACTTTTTGTCCTGTGTGTGATTTTCTCTAGAAATGCTGTAATGTTCGGCACGTATATCACCTAATTGTGTTGCAAGTACCGTACCGCAGAACTTTTACTAAAACTGAAAAAAAAAACAAATTAGGGAATTCTGTCGTTCTCGACATCTCCAACTTCTATCTGTGCCTGATCTTACAAAAAAAAAAAAACCACACACCAAAAAACCCCCCAAAAACCAATTAAAACAAAAGGAAACACTCCCTCAATCAGATGCAGGGGAGAGAGATAAATTGGGCAAGTTTTTAATCTAAGACAACACTCTTCAATGCGAAAGGAATTGTGGCTATTGTTGTTGTTGTTATTGCTGAAGATGATGACAATACTGCACGAAATTGTTACTGTTGTTAATGCTGCTGTAGAAAAATAAAGTAAAACGTAAAAAATCAACAATTCAATTTATACTTCTCGCGTAACAATGCTCACAAAAAGCTTTTAAATTAAACCAGATGTTCATTTTGTCTACCCCTCTACACATTAAAAAAATCAAAACAACAACGATAAAAAACAATGGAATATTCCTATTTTGTATCCCTCCGCACATTTCAAGAAAAACACACACAACCCCC
>NW_004797563.1:191568-193943 GCF_000002075.1 Aplysia californica | reverse complement strand
CCCCCCCCACCCCGTTCCTTTACGTTAAAAATATTATTACGATGACACTGTCCAAAAAGTCTGCGCCTGTCTGAGACAATCCCTTTCTTCCTGGACAATAGCTGGCCATGTAGAACAATTTCGACTGTGTAGTTCTTTGATATCAAAAAGCATACTATGAGAAATATGCTGGCAAAATGAGTTACTTCTTGCATTTCAGCCTTATGGAAATTGGTACATCAGCTTTATAGGTGGAGTTTGCACAGTATTAGCTAGTGTAGAATAATAAAAGTCACGGTAGACTTGAACAACATGGCATCAATTGAAAATCTATAAATCTGACCCCAGAGTCGATTTTCGGCCAATATTTCCATTCTCGGCTTGCAAGAAGTAACTCATTTTGTCAGCATGCTTCACATATTATGTTGTCAAAAACTATCTCATAAACCTACTTATTCTGCAATCCGGCCCGGAGAAACCATTGGCGCAGTCACAAACATACCAGTTGTCACCATCGATGCACTTGCCCCCGTTATAGCTGCAACAAGAACACATCAGTATTTACTTTACAACACTCAATGGAATAGAAACAGAATTTGTACTTAAACCAAATCCAATTAAAAATTAACAACAAAAAAACTATTTAAAAAACAACAACAAACAAACAAACAAGGAACCAGAATAGCACAAATTGCGAGTAAATTTCGGATAAATAGTCAAAGAGTGATACTCGTGTGTAAATAATTATCTGAAAAAGAAAAAAATAATAAAACCTCCACAAAAAACAACCTCAAAACAACAACACTCAAAACGTTTTGAAAGGAGTAACTATAATAGTAAAGTAACAAAAGTTCAGAAGAAATAACAAGCAACACAGAAGCAACAAAGCTCACAAAGGGAAGGCGTTTCAATTGTAAAACTCGGTTAAAATGAATTGGTGAAAAGTCTAAATAGATATTCATTTTAAAACTATGACTAAATATCAGAAAAAAGCTGACCAAAAACCAACAGAGTAGGCAGACTATTCTGTACTGTTACTAATGTTAACAAGAGGTCCATTGTAAGCCTCAGTTGGTGAATATGGCCAGCTACATTTCAGAAGAACCCATCCTCTAAAAAACCTAACAACCACCCCCGCCTAGAAAAAAAGACCAACAATAGAAACAATCTAAAACCCACCACTGGCACTTCCTCCATCCGCACAGAAAACTATCAAAAGACATCCCCTTCCCCCAAAAAATAAAACCCCCCCACCAAAAACCAAAAAGAAAGAAGCACCCCTAACACTATCTTTCCCCTTGCAAACTAAACAAAACAAACAAACAAACAAACAAGCAAACAAACAAACACCCCTCCATTTGTTTCTCTCTCCTGCCGATAGAGAAGTCACCAAACTCACCAGGGGAACGGGTTGCAGTTATTGATGTTGATTCCACACGTGGCACCCTCGAAGCCGTCCCTGCAGATGCACGTGTAACTGTCCCCGCTGTTCACGCACGTGCCTTTGTTCTGGCAGGGCGATGAGTCACACGCGCGGTGTGTGGCTGCAAGGTGCATTATTATGACACGTAATTATTAACTGATTTGATCATATTATGTAACATGTCTTGACACATCAATAAACCGAAGTCACAAAAGTCAGTTGAAATCCTGGTCTTTATGTGAGTGAACAACTAACATTTAAAACAGGTCAAGGAGTTTAAATATCTTATAAACATTATAAAACTAAAAATGGGTGTATTGATAAAGAAATAGAAAAAATATAAACTCAAAAAGCCAGCACTATCACCTGTAAGCTCGCATCCTTTCAGTCTCTTCCAAACTCTTACGTTGACACAGGGACAACTTATCCCTTCAAAATTAAAAATACCAGCATTATATGCTACCAATGCCTAACCTGGACATTAAATTAATAAACCCGTTAAAGCAATATTGCTCCATGTTATATTAAAAATCTCCGCACAAAATCCAAGAGGAATTGTTGGTACGGAGTCCTGCCTGCATTTCATAGAAATTCACAGAACAAAATGTTTTGGCCATCTGTTACAAATACCCCCTAGTTACCTGGCTTAAAATGCCTATAACACAAAGTAGTCAGGCTATAAAGGAGGAGGTAAACCACGCAAAAGATGGATTGAGCGAGTCAAAGGAAACTTTAGAAACTACAACATCTCAACAGAAAGAACTGCAGGGTTGGCCTGCCAAAGAAAATTGAATCTCCCCTCGACACCCAACGGCAACAGAAAATGAAAAAGTAACAAAACCATAGTTTTTTCATATTTGCTTTACTGTAAGGTAAATTTTGATAGTATAATATATTCCAGATTACTTTTCTGGCACACGTAGCTCGTGCTGTGAAAGTAACTTTGGAAAACATACTCTCTCTCTCTCTCTCT
>NW_004797563.1:182408-188579 GCF_000002075.1 Aplysia californica | reverse complement strand
CCCCCCCACATTATACTACATAAGTACTTACTCTGATGACAGTATGAGCCCATGTAGCCTGGCACGCATGCGCAGGAGAAGGCGCCGCTCGGTTGGCTGATACAGACGCCATGTTTGCCGCACACACCGGAAGAGATCAGGCGGAAGCCGCCAGTTGACACATTGGAGGGAATCGATACCGTGCAACTGTCAATGACTGAAGGACAGACACATTTGTATGATTATGTGTAGAAAATGGTAATGTATTACAGGTGCGAATGGGAAAGCTATTAGATCAATCCAGTGTTGTCAAAACGGAGTGAATTGATCCACCCACTGGCCAAAAATGTTCATGGACAGAAAGATGGATGAGTGTTGTAATTATTATGCATAGGGACTGGGTCAATTACACGGGTTATGGTTGTGTGGGTTTTTTTAGTGGGTCGTTATACGGGCAATTTAACACAAAACTTTTTTATTCAACCAAAAACGTCAAATGTGTAGCTTACCTTCACAAGAAGTTGTTCCGCAATGATGCCTGGGATGTGAGCAATCTTTTCCTTCCCAGCCCTGTTGACAGTGGCAGTAGAAATCTCCCTGGATGTTGAAGCAAGTGGAGTCGTGTTTGCAGGGGTTGGGACTGCAAGGATCGGCATCCGTCTGAGCAGATGGAGAGACACAGTTCACATTCTGGTTGATCTCGTGTTATGGTATGGCAAAGGTGCTATCTGGTTAGTACAAAAAGCCGTGTCCGATAACAGTAAGTTGACAGTATACGTACCACTAGTAATATTTGTATCCTCTCTTCCTCTCCTCAGGGCCAAGAGGTCGGGTAGCCAACCACCAATCTAGTCCTTTATTGCAACGACCATCATTATGGGTTTTTTTTTCAATCGTCACCGACAACTTTCTAAATGTGGACGAAGTGTGTGGAAGTATATTGGTTTGCCTATGCTAAAGACCTTTAAATGGGCTATACCCTGGACTTCTGAGTAATTTCATGGATTTTTTGGGGGTAAACTTTTCGACAGCTTATTTTTCTGTTGATCTTTGACTGACATATCTCTTTTTTTTTTTGGGGGGGGGGGGTAATATCACAATGCTGGTGTAGACTGATACTGTTTCGTATTGTGTTGTGTTTCTGTAAACACTGGTCAAATTTATGTGAGTATGTCACGCCGATATGTCTGTGCCCCATGATGTAACTTGCTGCGTTGTGTTCATATCGATACGTCGGTACAGAGGGTTCAAAAGGTTAAAGAGCAGCAGACAGCATGATAGCATTTTGACAGGGATCAGTTCGTATTTGTTATAATCTCACTAACCTGACAGAACAAACCAGAGTAACCCGGCAGACAGTCACACTGGAAGGCCGCTCGCTTGTCGTGGCAGAGGGCGCCGTTGAGACACGGATTGCTGGAACATTCGTCGATCTCTTGCTCACAGAAGCGACCAGTAAAGCCAGGCAAACACGCGCAGTAGAAGTCATCCACAGTATCCTGGGGGCCGGAGAAGTAGGAGCAAGGATCAAATTGGGTGCGGGGAGTAAGAAAAGAAAAATGTCAGCTTAGTTTAACAATCAGAGAGAAAATCGTGGGTAAATTTTATTGAATTGAATTATCTTTGGACAAAAATAATATATTGAATCAAATGTCTCCAGAGTTCCCATATGATTTATTCCAAAGAGCCTAGGCTGATTGTCTACACGTACATCTATTCGAACTTAGAAATATAGTTCATTTGAAAACTGGGGGAGGAGGGGTGTGTGTACAATAAACAACTGAGAACAAGTTAGAAAAAGCCCTAAAACAATTATAAAGTAAACATATAAACGAAATAAAAAAGTTTGATTAAACCAGTTTCTAGAGTAGTTTCTTTGCTCTAAGATAAGATGGAAGTGCAATTGGCCATACAAAACAGGACAGAACATGTGGTTTATATCATGTCGTTGCAGCTTGCTTATCAAAACCTGCAGTTAATAACTTCCTGAGGGGGGGGGGGGGGCAATAGACTTCTCCATAATTGATGTCTCATCTTGTTGTATTTCATTTACGTTATCCCATCCTACCCCATCCTATTCCATCCCACTCCACCCCATCCCATCCCACCTCATTACACCCCACCTCACCTTACCCCACCCCATTCCATCACATCCCATCCCACCCCATCTCGAAGATTAGAAAGTTCCCAAAGGAAAGTCAAAACAACGCTTCTACCAGCAAACAGACTTACCATACAGAACGCCCCATTAGCGCAGACAACTTCTTCACAGTCATTGATATCTGAAACAAGAGACAAAGGTTCTCATTTACAGCGACGTGGATAACAAACAGAGACAAACATACTATAATTATATGAAATGTTTATATCACGTTAAAATAATATCAAAACACTATTCCTTGACACCGACAATTGAACTGTAAGTTCAGAAAAAGAAAGAAAGAAGAAAAAGAACAAAAGAAAGACTTTAAAAAGTAAGTCCAAAACTTAAAGAAAATATAACATGTCGTATCGAAATCACTCACTAACTATTATTCATATTTTATCATAGACGTAAGAAAATACTTTCACTAGAATGCTTTGTCACCTCAGCAAATCGATACCTTAGAATCACAAAGTTCTATCTGCTCAGTACCTATTTTTTGATAACTTTGACGTTAAAAATTTTACGTTTCACAATATATCAACCTTTTTCTAATCCAATTTTTAAAATAATATCTTGATAACGACTCAGAATAATCTTACGATTTTGATAGAGCAGATATACCATTTGATTTCTGACCTCATGACGGTCTTATAGTAACTCAAAACGGCCAACATTGTCACAAAGCACTTTGTAAATCTGAGGTAGAGAAATGACGATATACGGCACACCAGACAATACTCACTGACATCCCATTAGAATGCTTTGTCATCTCAACAAATGACGACATACGACACACCAGACAATACTCACTGACGTCACATTAGAAAGCTTTGTCATCTCAACAAATGACGACACATGGCACACCAGACAATACTCACTGACGTCACAGCGTTTCCCGGTCCAGCCGGGTTGGCAGTCACAGATGAATCCCCCACGCAAATTCCTACAGGCCAGGGCGTTCACACACGGACTCCCGTGGCACTCATCCGCGTCCAGCTGGCAGTGGGGGCCCTGGACCAAAGACAGGTCAAAGAAAGTGTGAATACGATGACAGATTGTAACATTTCCGTTTCAACCTTTCAAATCAATTTTGTATCTATCTGTGTGTGTGTGTGTGTGTGTGTGTGTGTGTGTGTGTGTTTGTGTGTGTGTGTGTTTGTGTGTGTCTGTCTGTCTGTCTCTCCTTTCTCTCTCTGTCTCTCTCTCTCTCTGTTTGTTTCTCTATCTATCTATCCATCTATCTATCTATTTTTATCTATCTATCTATCTATCTATCTATCTTTCTCTCTCTTTCTTCCCTCTTTCTCTCTATCCCATTTTTCCCTCTCGCTCTCAAATCCTCCAGGTCTTCCTTCCTTGGTCTCTCAATCCTCTCTTCCCCTCTCCCCATGAGTCTGCCATCTCATTTTGGCCCCACCCCTCTGCCCCACCACCTTTCTCTTTACCCCCCTTTCTCTCTTTCCTCACCCCTCAGTCTCCTCCTATCCCTTATCCCCCCCCTAATAAAGCATCTTAGCCACCAAAACTCTGGTTCTCACCTGCCAGCCCCTAGGACACTCGCAGTGGTAACCGTTGTCTTTATCCACACAAAGACCACCGTTCAGACACGGGTTGGACGTACACTCGTCAACATCTGAAAAAGAAGGGGAAAAGAAACGGATCTTCATTGACCGACATCTTTTCCAAGTGTACTTTTTCAAACCCTGGACATGTAATTAATCGGAGTTCCCTTGCTGCAAGCAAAGAGTGTACAATGTCTACAAAAGAAAAAAATACACGCAAATGTATAATAATATTAATATATATATATATGTTCAGAAAAGGGCTGGCTTAGTAAAATAATATTGGGAAGGAAAGAGGACAAAATGTTTTCGAACGTAGTAAAATATTATACATAATTATTATGTAGGCCCTACAGTTTAATTACATTCCAGGATTTGAAAAAGTAATTAATTTTAGGGCGAAAACATCGAACGAATGATAGGAAAGGAACAATAAAGATGATATTGTGAGAAACTAGCAAGAGGTTTAGCAAACAAAGATGTATTGCAGCATAACTCCCTTTTCAAGTCTGAGACGTCTCAGATATTTCCGATAGGATTGATGTAAGTTGATACTGAGCCGAATAGACATCCACTACCTGTAAATTGGTAGAAAATCCGAGCAACTTGTTAAATAAAACAAAAAAAAACCAATTATTAAACACAAAAAATAGTAACACATCAATGAATTTGATTGCTGATGTTCTTATGTCACCTATCAACACAATTTAGATAATTTAGGAAGCGGGCTTTCGACCCTGCTCCTCTGGGCCAACCTGGGATGAGAGGGATACAAGATCCCAGCAGAAAGACCGAGATACTCCATGAAAATAATCCCCACTCGAGAATTGAACTTGGGTCTCCTGCATGCAGCTGTGAAGCAACTAACACACACACACACACACACACACACACACACACAAACACACACACACACACACACACACACACACACACACGCACACAGACAGAGAGAGGGATACATACACACAGAGGCACTCACACAAGTATACCCACACACACACACACACACACACACACACACACACACACACACACACACATATATATATATATATATCCCCCCCCCCCCCCCACACACACACATAAATAACGAAAGCATGAAACGAAAACTGTGTTGGCGATTGGAACCATGTTGTCCGGCTACTGTGGGTGTGGGCACTCACCTATGTGGCACGTGTGGCCGGTCCAACCAGCGGCACAGTTACACACGAAGCCGCTCATGACGTCAACGCACGAGCCTCCGTTCTTGCACGGCTGGGAGGAGCACGCATGCTGGGCTGAAACCACAACCGTTATTTGTTTATTTACTTGGCTTTTTTCTTAAAGAAAAACATATTTTAAAAAAAATTCAATCCGACTTCCCCAGAAAGAAATACAAAAATAAAAACCAACAACAAAAATAAAAAAATAAAAAAAGAATTATTCTATCGGTATTGTATGAACAAAAACTACAGTTCTGAGGTACCAAAAAGAAAAAAACAACAACACACAAGTTGGTCGATAGCTTTAATGATTGACCTTGTATACAATTGTGTTTTAAAGAAACAAGCAAATGTATCAAATGAAGAGCACGCTAAGAGTATCATAGTTTTTGTATGCATCTTATTATGCTGTTTCTACACTCTTGGGCAAAGCAGTGATTAAGAACAAGACGGATACTCAAACATTGCACTTGTATTCAGAAACAAAAGAGTAGTGAGAAGTCAGCACTGCTTCCCTACGCTTATAAATGAATAATAAATAAATATGTAAATAAACAGATAGATAAATAAATACACTGCCTGTAGTGAAAACATGGGTACTATGTCCTGGTGATGTATCCTTTATCTTAACAAGCACGCAAAGTACACGCCAATGTATTCAACCTTTGTTTGGGAGACCAATAAACATAACATTTTGTTTTTCCTTTATTATAATCATAAATAGTAGATTATTCTACTCTGTATTTTCTGAGTGGTCATGAATGGGGTAGTGAATAAATAATTAAACCCTTACCCTACTTAATATCAATTTGGGCTCTCTGTTCTTTGAGTAATGATAACTTAGTATGTTGTAAAGAATCTGATATTAAGAAATATCTAACTTCAAAGTTTTTGAAGAGAAGACGATCTGAAGAATTTCTATCGTCAATTGATTTAATTCTGGACGATGTTCTCTCTTTTTAGAAATAAATGTGGAGGCACATAACCTGGATAATGAAATTGTTACCCACATATGAAATTATATCGTTCGCTATTTTCCCCTTGAGCTGTTCATAAAAACTAATGACAATTACTCACCAATCTCACAGTTCTTCCCAGAGAAGCCCAGAGGACAGGAGCACTCATAATTATCTGGTGCCGTGTTCCTGCATAGACCATTGTTTTTGCACGGGTGATGACGTCCACAATAGTTCAAGTCTGTGGGTTGGATTTAGAAACAGAAAATCAACAAAAAGTGGATGGTTAAGTGTTGGCATGTTGAATGGCGAGTCTGCATGTC
>NW_004797563.1:173639-176957 GCF_000002075.1 Aplysia californica | reverse complement strand
AGCAGCAGCAGCAGCAGCAGCAGCAAAAGTGACAACAAGAGCAACAGCAGCAATAACACACAGAGCACAAATAACAATAGGAGGAATTACAACAATAGTAGCAGCAGCAGAAGTAGCACCAATAAGAACAGCAACAGGTTTTCAGTTTAATTTGGCACTTGCAACACTGTAGTGCTGAAGATTAGAAGTGTTATTAGAGTGTAAATACACAGAAAGAGGAAGGAGGGATAGCGACGATAGATGTTTAATAGGAAAGAAGGAGCAATTAGCCACACCAAAGCCCCCGCCTACAATCCACAACCACAACAACAACAACAGCAACAGCAACAGCAACAGCAACAGCAACAGCAGCGGCATCGTTCAGACAGTGCTTACCGGCACAGCTTTGTGCACGTAGTGTTGTAATAATGCTCATCGCAACGGACTCGCAACCGGAAGCTGGTGGAAGCGGAAATGCCCGTGGCTGAAATCGTATGCCACTCCTGCCCCGGGACAATCATGCCAGTATGCACCGTCCGTTCGATCAAGTCGTCTGTGTTGTCAAAAACATAATAGAATATTTTTAAAAATGTTATGTTCAATAAGAGTTTTATGGCACTTGCAACATAAATAAGTCATATATGAATGCCGAGGACCTTACCTTTTCTAGCAAAATTTTGAACTCTGGACCAAACACGTGTATTCTGATATCCAAAACCTTTCCCTCCTTCTAGCGTAGTTTCGGTTCACCATGGAGCACACCATAATGTGACTATATTATTTGGAACCAAATGAAAGACAAGGGGGGGGGGGGGTGCACTTGCACTTGACTATGGAGAGATTGGTGTTTTACCTTTTATTGGCCAACTTATGATAGGCAGGCTGCCAGCGTGTGATGTTTTTAAAATTGAGAGCAAAGAGAAGTGGTAAGACCCGGTCAAGGATATCATAATTCAAGTTTATAGGACAGATCATGCACGAAGAATATACAATACAATAGTTTCGTATTGTCTCAATACATTAATAAGTACTAACCAGTCCACCTTATGTCAGGGAGGTGCGTAAAATATTTAGTGCAGGGAAAGATGTAGCCCTCTATAAAGGAGGCAATGTGCTGCAGAAATGACTAAAGAGAATGCAACGCTTGGTTCCTCAAATAAAACAAAGCATAACAAAACAAAACAAAACGTTTTGCAAAAGCTGACTCACCTGGTCCGTGTTTGTCCTTGTCCCACAACTCGACTATCAACGTGTATGCTCTCTGAAATAAAATGGAAAAAAACATGTGTTGATCAGAGTAGCTGGTAATTATGGCGGAGACAAAATATTAGCATTTCATTACAAGGACAACACTGTCTATGACTGAGTTATTAGCTGTAATTTTGAAAGCATATCTTTAGTTAAGGTTTTGTAAGAATTTTCCGACACTTGCAACACAACCAATTCATATTGGAGCCAACGGTTCTAATTGTTGCTATAGAGAGCAACGTACAAAGAAAAAAAAAGTAAAGAGCTAAGGACGACAGAACTTTGAAAGGAAACAAGAAGCAAACCACACTAGAACACCCATCACCAACCTTCTGCAAGCATGGGTTAACTTCCAGAGTCGAGAAACAAAAGAGCAACAGGGAAAGGAAACAGAGAGCTTTTTACACAACAGATGTCACAGACACACGTCTTTGGCAACAAAGAAGAGAAACCTACGCCATTTGAGAAAGGAAACATTAAAGCAAACACAACAACATACATAAAAAAACAGGTGACACGTCAACAAAAAAGCGGGGTTTTAAACGGTGAAGCAAAGAGAAATAAAAAGAAGTCGGAGAAACGCCCCTGTTTTCTTTTTTTCTTTTAGATGTTCCTTTTGTGCCAACAAAACTCCTGTCAACCAACAAATGAACAAAAGCCGTTTCAATCATTACGATGAAAACGAGAACTGCAGTGATTTCCACGTCCCTCGAGCAATCTTATTAGTAGACCTCTGGTGCATGCCTCCAACAAACCTGGATCATAATCACATTACGAAAACTCTGCGTCTGTGCGATTAGCAAGACCCGAATTCACAAAAAACCGGATTGAATGAACCATGATAATCTGATAATCGAATCTTGCTCATTAAGTATTCGCCTCAACGCGCCATCACACTCCGCCTGCGACTTCTCGGCGGCTGTTCCGGTGTAATCAAAGATGACATGACCATGAAAAAATATCCGGCTGTCGTACCGCCAGAATGAGTTCTGAGACCGCCCCAGGGAGCCCTTAATGTCCTGTCCTCTGCGTGGATGTCATATTACATGGAGGCGCAGGTTCCTCCATGCCGTAGGGGGTACGTGTCAAAACTTCGTGTTATACAATCAATGGACAATATATCAGGAAGCAATTTTGGCGTGAACAAATTAAGGTTCGAATAAAGACAGAAGTAGTTTGGTTTTGATAATATTGTATTTTTGAGGGGTGGGGAGAGGGGTGGAGTTTGTATGTACTGATGTGAGGAATAACACGGTGCTTGCTAAGCTTCTCTCTTCATTTCTATGCATATTTGTGTGAATGAATGTTCCGTTTTGAGTTTGAATGTTTGACTATATTCCAATTGTTTGCTTGTATGGGCGTGTGTTTACGTGTACATGAGTGTGTGTCTATGAATGTGTGTGTGTGTGTGTGTGTGTGTGTGTGTGTGCGTGCGCGTGCGCGCGTGTTCATAGTATACCTTTGAAACCTTTAGCTTGATGGTCCCTTTCTTCTTCTTCATGGTGACAGTCTAGTCATCTAGCACATAGTTCACAGTCCTGTCTACTCATCTAGCACAGTCCTGTCTACTCATCTAGCACATGGTGACAGTCTACTCATTTAGCACATAGGTGGCATAGTCGCACAGAGCTGCCTTCTACACACACGACGGTCTTTGGTCACAGTTCACACATCTACCACAATACATGTATTATTATATAGTCATACAGTGCTGCCTTCTATACACACGACTGTCTTTGGTTACAGTTCACACATCTAACACAATATATGTATTGTAGAGTCACACAACACTGCTCCTTATCACACAACTGTCTTGTTTACAGTTCACACATCTAACATATTATTATTATTATTATTATTATTATTATTATTATTATTATTATTATAGTCGCACAGTCCTGCGCCTTAAAACATAACTGTCTCTGTTTACAGTTCACACATCTAGATATCTAGCATAAAACATGCATTATAGCTACACAGTACTGCGCCTTAACATACAACTGGTACCGGACTCGAGGCAAACGTAGGACGTCTGTTCAGAACACGCGCACTAACAATACATGCGCGGCAGGGGGGTTGAGTTTGGGGGGG
>NW_004797563.1:164205-173539 GCF_000002075.1 Aplysia californica | reverse complement strand
AGAGAGGGAGTGAGTAGGGGGTGGGGGTGAAAGAGAAAGAAAGAGACAGACAAACAGAAGCAAGAGGACAGACACGCATATTGACAGACAAGAGTGGAACAAATCAATACACAGACAGAAATAAACACACAGAGATAAGGAAAAAATAATAAATTACTATCGACAAAGCTTTAAAAAATTACAACCTTCGTTGACGAAAACAAATTCTTAAAGAGTCGGTATAACACGATACGCCATTCAGCAATAGCATTCATGCTTATTGAAGTGCAATCAGATTATGCCATTACCTTGTAAAGTACACCAACCGATGTCCTGAAAGCAGTCCCCCCATGCAAAAGGTAAAGAGCCATCTCAATTTCTATATAACTACACTTGAAAGAAGTTGTTGAATACCGAGTTACAAAAATTAATAAAGCGTGATAACCATTTTTAGCGATGGTATTCAAATCCAGTGAGGAGTCACTAAGAATGTCATTACCTAAGAAAGTTACAGAGTCGTCACAATATTTTACAACGTCCATTGAGCAAGACCTCCTAAAATTCCCTCACATGTATATACATTGCCACCCATGTTAAAACGCAATTCGCCCACATTAGGCTTTGGGCAAAAGAAGTCACCCATGCAACATAGAAACGATTAGATCGTCTTGGACGGCGTTTGGAGAGCTTAAAAAGGATCTTGACAAGACATCAAAATATTGTTAATTGCTAGGCATTTTATAATAGTATTATGGCTGGCGCTGGAAGTTGATTCAGGTAGATCATGATAGAGAAATTTAAGCACCTATCATTTCATAAGCAATTGAGTTTGAAAACATCACTTCCTAATGAACCTCAGTTAGTGAGGGAATAAAATACCATGACCTTATAGTATGACCTGGGAACTTTGGGGAGTGACAGCTCTATGAAGGGTGATGAAATATGATGACTTCACGCCTTTATGTGTGAACTCAGGTCGGGGTGAATTGGAGCCGTTAACAATTTAATGTTTAAAAAACACGTTCAATAACATCTGTCATCTTAAATTGTATGATGCTATTCCCCCTCAAAAACCCAAGCTGCTTTTTAAAGCATCTCAAGGAGAAGTACTTTTTTTCTACAATACAAAAAGCACATTCTGGATGTCCATTACCGCCATCATCTAAAGTAGCACATCTTCATTGCCAGTCATTTGTAAGTTTCCTACAACAATTCAAGAAGAACATTATAGATGTCCATTGTTACCATGGTCTAAAGTAGCATTTTCCATTTCTTGTCATCGACTAAAGATATGGTGAGTTAGGTAAGCCCTTCACTTCACAAGCGTCATATTTTTTTTTTGTGTTGTACAGAATCGGCTTGCGGCAGGAGGAATTGTTACGTGCACTTTAGCCTACAAGACTGAATCTAGCGAACACATGTCTCGGCAGTTTTCATTCTTCTTTTTATTATTTTTTTTCACTGTTCTCAGATTTATTGGCAATCCTCAAAACGTGCATCACGACGGAAGATATGAGGCGATAGTACTGCTATTTCTGGTTCACTATTTTGATTGCATTGCCCTGAAGCGCATAAATATCACGTAAAGTGGAGATATAGCTCATGTTTAGATTTTAGATAGATAAGATTTCTCGTGAAGTCAGTCTGAATAGCAAGAGGGAAAGTAAACGTTGAGAATTCGCCAAAGTATAACTATCTAGCTGAACAGCACACGAACAGAAATTGTTTCAAGGCCAGAGCAGAAAGCAGACTTAGTAAGCTTACGAGGAAAATAAAAATGATAAAGTTCTCCAGAAGAATGATAACTGACATAAAGGACAACTGGACGTACAAACCAATTCTGTAAAAACGTACGTTGCGATGGGCATGTACAAAACATAGCTATAAAGTTTGGCCTCTCAGTAGCTAGCCTGAAAAGGTTCATTTACAAAAAGAAACATAAAACTTTGTTCATGGCTTTTTATTTCAGTATAGTTATTTCAAATGAGAGTACTTACCGAGCGAGTAAGTGTTAATGTTGTTGTTTTTGGTGGTGGTGGTGTTGCTGCTGTTGTTGTTGGAGGGGGTGGCGTTGTTGTTGTTGTTGTTGTTGTTGTTGTTGTTGTTGTTGTTATTGTTGTTGTTGTTGTTGTTTTGTTTTCGGAGGATGGGGGGGGGGGGGGAGCACAACGTTTACTCATGCTGAATTCTGGGAGATTTAACAAGCAGTAATGAAATCTCTGTGTGACGTCAAGAAGAAAAATAAAAATAGTATTAACTGTTTCTGCACCCAATCATCAATTCTTTGCAAATCCTCGAACAATACATTTTTTTTTCTAATGGCCTACCATTTGTAAAGGAATTAAGTAGATTACTTCGACAGATAATCAAGTCATTTCCTTCCCATTTCTATCAATTGAATAAACAGGGGCTGTTCCAATCTTCTCATAGATTTTTTTTTCTTTTTTTTTTTGGAATGAAACTGTGGTGGGACCATCAGTATACGCACTGTCCTCATGCTATTTATTTCAGTCATTTCAAGTCCATTACTTGTATTATCTATCTATTATGGTTAAGCAAGTAGATTCTCTACATTTTTTTCTTCGAAAGATCAAAGTGGGCGAGATAGCATTCATAATAATTAAATTTAGTTTTAATAAGCGTTCTACAGCACTTGCAACACAATTAGGTCATATAAGGGCCGAAGATAAGAGGTGTTACAAGAGAGTAGTAGCAAACACGAAAAAGAAGGACAGATAAGGGAAATAGGTGTTTGATAGGAAAGAAGGAGCAAGCCACACAAGGGCAACCACCAACCACCAGCAAATAATAATAATTATAATTATATGATTCATCTCCTCCAGCGACAACTGACTTTTAAATCCCCAGTTCCCCTGAACAATTAGTGGGATTTCTGTTTTGCACAAGGCGACCAGAAAAAAATGACGTGATGTTTTCGTTTCACGCTGTAATTGTCATGAAATGCACACCTGTCCCCAGCAGGCATCCCTTCCCAGACTCCTTGTCTCAACAACCACCATCTCTGGTTTCCACGTTACACTAATCCCTGCCCGAGCAGCCATTTGATTCCACCAGATAAAATTTGAGACTGGAACTCGGATCGTTATTTGCTAAGATGCCCCCCACCCCATCGCCTCCCTCCTTTTTCAATATCTCTTTTACTCTCTGTCTGTCTGTCTGTCTGTCTCTCTCTTGATTTTTCATGTTCTTTCCCATTTTTACATTTATTTCAGCACTCCCACCTGTCTCTCTCTCTCCTCTCTCTCTCTCTCTCTCTCTCTCTCTCTCTCTCTCTCTCTCTCTCTCTCTCTCTCTCTCTCTCTCTCTCTCTGTCTCTGAGTCTGTCTCAGTCTCCACCCCCCCCCCTCTCTCTCTCTCTCTCTCTCTCTCTCTCTCTCTCTCTCTCTCTCTTTTCTCTCTCTCTCTCTCGCTCTCCCTTTCTCTCGATCTATCTCTCTGTCCCTCCCTATAAATTAACCCTAAATGCAGCCATAATGGCAGGTGATGCAAAGGTAGCAAGGTGCTCAAAATCTAAAGATAAGTACGTATTTGATGTCTGCATTCAGACAATCTTGTGTATGAGTATCTAAAAGCATTACTGTCATAATTATTGAAAGGACACGAAAACCAATATCATAGGTGAAGAATGTCCATACTCTGTTACGACGATCAGATGTTTCCTTCCTATTTAATGAAAGGGGAGATTTTTTTGCAATGCGTTATGCAGGTGGTTTCTAAACTAGTATACTTACTTAGAGAGCTTTGGGGATCTTTTTGTGTGGCTCTGGTTTGTTGACTCTATCTGACTAACAGAATATGCGGTTATATCTTCTGTAGGGTTGCTCGAAAGTTGAATTTTATTGAAAATGGTCCTTGCTTTAAAAAAAAAAAAGTAATAGTAGTTTCTTGAAAAAAAATCTAAACAATATTCAAAGGCTCTGCAGAAGACAAAACCCTAAAATTGGTTTTTGCCAAAGTACAAATCCATCGTAATTTGTTCGATCCTATCTGAGGAATGGTTATTAATTGTCAGTGCGGTTCTTTTTTGTTTTTAAATTGGACAAAATCCCTGCCAAAATTTTAAAAATGTTCTTATTATACTATTCACTGGTGCTCCCCCTCCCATTCTTTCTAATTATATTTTCCTATTTTTGGTTATTAAAAAGAAAATTATGTTCTTACACAAAGTCACAATGTGCATCAAAAGACCTTTTTTGCGCTGTCAGATATGTTCCTAATTATGATTCCTTCCCCATCCCATTCCCTTCCCACCCCTGCTACTTCTCCATTCCTCCACCATCCTCCTCTTTCAACCCACGGCACCCCCTCCCAAAAAACAAAACAGAACAAAAACAAACCGTTCCTACGCAACAAACCACACCCTCATGTGCAAGTTTTCCTGGTTTCCCCTACCCCGAGCTCTGTGGCTGCTGTAAGCCTGGGGTGTCCTATCGTATTTCTTGCTCGATCTGGCGATTATAAGAACGAATCAGCGGATTGGAACAGCCGCGGGGGATAACTCACGAGAAACCTGAGCCAAACATCTCGGGAGTTACGCCATAAGCGACACTCTGATGGAACGACGATCAAAAAAACTGTGCAAGTCACCCCTGGCTGTAATTTAAATCGTGGGTTTGGGTTTGGGGGATTTTTATAAAGTACAAAAAGACGTTTAATCTCTAGCTAATCATTTAAGCGTATGATGCGCCTTTGCAAAAGTCAAAAGACGAGACAAGCATACCATGACATAATTAGACGTCGGACTTCCCTTCCATCCTGTCTCCCTCAAAGAGGATTTAGACTGACGCAATAGCATAATGCTAGACTTTGTGACGTCGCAGAGAGTACAGTCAAAGATAGTAAATAACAAGATGGGCCACTCAGCCAAAAAAGTGTCCGCAGGAAGTATGCTCTTTGCTTCAGATGGCGCTGCAGTCTGTTTTGAAGCTCTCTTTCGTTTTTCCAGAAGAAGAATAGGAATAGCACCTCCTTGCGTGCGCAGATCGACTGCTGTTCATCAGCAGTTCGGGTACGTTCAGTGCGGAGTTTTAGGTTTAAAAAAAAATTTTAATGACCTCTCGCCTTTCATTCTAAAGTCAAATTAAACGAAGAAAACCATCACCCTTTCCTCTGGAAGAGTTTTTTTTTGTCAGCGTAACTATATAAAAAAAGCGTTCTTCCGAAATGTATCCCAAAACATGCTAGTTTCACTTTGATTTTGTAAAACTCAAGTAGGGTAACTCTGTTCGCAAAGAGTGCGCTTTTGTGAAGAGGGCGCCACCAAATTTTGAGGACACTTTTTTAATTGGCTCAAAGAGAGAAGTGGCCCATCTTGTTAAGTACTATCTTTGGTACAGTCTGTTGATTTGGACGTTCAGACTAGACTGTCGTATAAAGCACTGAACGCTCTCATGAACCTTTATTTGAATCTTCTGAAAATTTAAGCTTGAAAACTAGATCCGTGACTCGCTCACTGTTTCTCTTATTGAAAGCCTTAAAGCTTTGCAGGATGACGGGCGTACTATGATGCTTCTGAGATGCACACACACACACACACACACACACACACACACACACACACACACACAAACACAAATAAGCGTGCGTGTGTGAGTGAGTGTGTGTGCGTGCGTGTGTGTGTGTGTGTGTGTGTGTGTGTGTGTGTGTGTGTGTGTGTGTGTCTTAGTATTAACACCATTTGCCTGCACGCCGCCCTCTCAACAAATATCGTATGCCTCGTTCTTTTGATCTTTGGGTCATTATACTTTTAGGCTTGGTTTAATAGTGAGTGAAGACGTTATTCAAGAACCGTCAAATCTCTTTCAACCTTTGAAATAATTGCAATGGTTTGCTTGAACATGAAGCACTACAGTAGCATAACGGCGAGAATATAAATTTCGCAAAAGCTGTTTGACCGCTATAATTAATGACAGATTTATATCTCTTTCTGCGGAACACGACAAACGCTCATATGTCTACGACAGATCTGTCCCGCAGGGGATTTCACAGCAGAGCTAATACAAACAGGAAAAGAAAAGCTCGTCATTCTGAGAGTAGATGTACCAGATATGAGGTTGCATAGAGGCATTACCGTGAACGAGTGCTAAAGATGTAAGTGCTAGTAGCAACAACAGAGGCGGATTTGGCTCGTTTGTACATCTGAAAGATGACACCGCATCATTAAACGCCCGACGAAGGATCTTATTTCATCCAAAAGTGAAGTTCACACCGAGGCCGTCGTGGTGTCTGCTTGCCTTAATTACTGGCTCTCCCGGAGGAATCGAATGCTCATGTTCCATAACACCAGGATCATAATTTGGAATTTTATCGTTTTACCCATCCACCACCCCCTTCCTCTCCTCCCCAGCCCCCATCACGCCCCTTTCCAGACATATTTTCCTCCTTTATTTCACAAATTTGATAATTAGGGTTCCCCTTATGATATCACAGTGGACGAGTTTTATGTTCGAGAGGGGATGGGAGAAAAGGATGAGGGGGTGGGAAGGGGGTGGTACCTTAAAATTAGGTAAAGGGGGTGGGAAAAAGGAGAGACGCGACTTTTTTTTCCTCTTCAGAGCAAAACATCTCAACCAGCAATCTTGTGTGAGATTCAAGTATCTACCATCGAAATAATCCAACCAAACACCTTCCGGAGATGAAAGTAAAAACAATTTGTTTGTAAATAATGGAGAAAAGCATTATCATCAATATATGTACACCGAAACGACCTTTCAGATGAAAAACAAGCAAGTCAATCAAATAAAATTATTTTTTATTTTCTTTCTTTATCCCCTTCTTTTTGCCTCTTCTCTTCTGTTTTTCTCCTAGATGATTGTCCTAGACAGGAGGCTATTGGGGCAGGTTTGGCTGTGTTTGGTTCACTGTAGCCAAACTTCTTTATTTTTAGTTTAGTTCAGCTTTAGTTTTCGTAACAGATTGACAGCATTTGCAACACAATAAGGTCATGTACGTGCCGAAGATTGGAGAGACGTTACAAGAGAGTAACAAACACAAAACAAGAAGGGGGAGAGATCAAGACGATGGATGTCTCGTAGGAAAGAAGGAGCAAACAACACCAGAGCACACGCCTACCACCCACTCATTTTTGTCTGACTGTTTGTTTATTTTAGTTTTGGTTTTGGTTTGGTTTTTTTACGGGGAGTGGGGGAGGGGTTCTTATCTTTCTTTTCTTTTTTTTTGTTGCATGGCCCCTTACTATTCCACACCCTTAAGGCGCTCGCTCCCGCCCGTGTTCCCATCAAACAGATGGCTTTGTACGGCCCCGCCACCTCAGCTTGAGCCGCCGAAGCCCCCACAATCTCCCCTCTTTAATCCCGGCCTATCCGGGCCGCAAACAAAATATCTGTTTCAATCAATCCGTGTTTTCGCACCCGCTGTGTGCTGGAAGCCTCTTCCTTTCTTTCATCGGATAACCCTTGACCCCTCTCATATTCCCTACGCAGCCGAGGTACCCCTCCCCTCTTCCCACCGGTCCGCATCTAAAAAGGAACACCAAACAATCTAAAAAACCCTTAGCCTCCCTCTCTTGCTGTCTCGGACATATTGGACTTCGAATGATTAAATGTAACTCTGTCCACCAGTTTATTTGTGATAGTTTTACCCCCTTGCCCTACCCTAACCCCAACCTCCTTGAAAATTTAATTTAGAAATGAAAAAAAAAATCCATAGTAACGTGCAATTCACTCTTTAAAAAAATAAAACTACTATTTTTTTCACCAAACGTTTTTAGTCTTCAGTCTGTTGGTACATAATATCCAATCATACGCGTACAGTTATGACACTTTTAGGGGCCTTGATGTTTTCTTTTCTCTTTCAGTGTTCTTTATTAAATAATCAAAACACACGCTCCTGAAGACGTGGTGAAAGATGGGGACAATAGTTGTCACAAAAAGTATGATAATAATGTGAAATGGAATGGACAGACATTATGTCCACGCACATGTACACTTATGTTTGTGTGTGTGTGTGTGTGTGTGTGTGTGTGTGTGTGTGTGTGTGTGTGTGTTTGCGGGAAGGTGTAAGTTTGTGAGACAAAATATCGTAATGTTAGTACATGTATCATGATACATTCAGTAAAGTTGTTCCCGCATCCGATCCGGACATTGGGGATTGCCTTGTTAGTGAAACAACTTCCTGGGCCTTCGGCATACATGTATCGAGGTAGAGTGGCCAGTTCCTTTCTACGCGTCTTTACTACCCCAACTCGAAGTCATGTACTCATTACTGCTGGGTGGGCTGGAGGGGGCGGAAAAAAATCCGTGTCCAAACCGAGGTTCGAACCCAGACTTTCAGCTTCGGAGACAAGCGCTCATTCAGTATGAAAACGTAAAAAAACCCAACTATTTTATTGATCTCCTTGGTGACATTTAGTATACGTTATACATGTATGTAATATGATGAATTAAGCATACATTCTATTTACATTATACTATGCCTGTGTATTAGTGTATTAGTTACAAAGGAAGCTAAGAATACATCAAAACAAGATAATATAATAGGATAACAAAATTATAATATATGTTACGTTTTTAATAGCTTTGCTTCAACTCGTACCAAAATAAAAAGACATAAACAATATACCCCAACCCCAGCCCATCCACCCCACCCCCCACTTCACTTTCGAAAGTGCTTTTTTTCGACTTTCATTTCCCGGCTCCTTCCCCCAAACCACATAATGCTATTCATTTAAAATCTTGTCTCATCCCCTCCCATGCCCCGCCGACAGCGAACTTGTTTCTTATCCTCCAGTTCAAAACTACAATCTCGTGAAATCAGATCTGCCAGTGAAAATAAAAATCTTGTCATATTCCAACTGACGGCAGAAATCAAAGAAGTCTCATTTCACGTCATCAGACGCCACAATAAAGGACCAAACACAGAGATTATATTTCATATTTCATTTAAGTATATCCTTGATCCATGCTAGATGGTTTAATTTCTTTTTACAACGTCATTCAGGTTCCTGCGCATTCTTGTTTTTTGTTGTTGTTTTTTTAGTTCTTGCGCTTTCTTTTTGGTCTTAGCTGTTGTTGTTGTTGTTGTTGCTGTTGTCGTTGCTGTTGCTGCAGCTGCTGTTTTTGTTGTTGCTGCTGTTGTTGTTGCTGCTGTTGCTGCTGCTGCTGTTGGTGCTGTTGTTGTTGTTGTTGTTGCTGTTCTTCTTCTTCTTCTTGTGGTTGTTCTTGTTGTTGTCTTTCGCCATGATTTTGTCAAACGTTCTTCAGACCCACCACCCTCTCCCCGTTCCTTGTCCTCCACTCCGTTCTCCTTCCTCCTCCTCCTCTTCCTCCACCTCCATTCGTATCTAACGCCCTCTCCCCTTCTTTTTCCCTTCTCA
>NW_004797563.1:157762-162703 GCF_000002075.1 Aplysia californica | reverse complement strand
GGGGGGCGGGTTGTGTTTCTTTTTTGTTGTTGTTGTAATCCGTGAACGCTGAAAAGGGGTAGGGGGCAGTGTAGTTTGCACGAACACAAAGGTTATTCTGTTTTTCCCCAAACTTAAACAAAACGTCCATAACACGTCCATTGTGATTCACGACTCCCTTGACGCTAAACACTCAACACTGCATTTCATTAGAATAGTTTTACATTGGCATTATTCTTCAACAACAGCAGGGGCAAACAGGCAAAGAACTGAGGGGTCAAGAGACCAGTCAGTTTGGCCGCGAAGCTGGGTGATCTGTCAGTCTCTCTGACGCATGGTCCCACAGAAGTAGGAAATGGACAGATTGTGAAATCGAATGTTAAGGTTTCACGTCCTTTTATACAGTATTTTGTTCGTTTAGTGTGCCATGCGGCTTTAGCACTGCCTATAACAATATGGAACAACCCAAGCTTTGTAGGACCTAACAGAGCAGAAATTAATCCGTTTATAGTTCCTGACGAGGTCGTAAAACTATAACAATGTCTGTAACGTTCTCGGCCAAATGCGTGACCATCCATCACAAGAATCGTTACAGAGTTATAAAACCTATGAAGAAAATACCAAAAGAATCATGACCATGTTATCCCAATTGAAGCTGGGAATCGAAAGGTGGATAACTGTCTGTAGAATGTACTCGGTGTAGTATGGGTGGGTAACTGTCTGTAGAATGTACTCGGTGTAGTATGGGTGGGTAACTGTCTGTAGAATGTAGTCGGTGTAGTATGGTTTAGACGCCCAAATGGATGTTATAAAATCTCAGAAAAGGTAGGGGAAAAGTCTGAACAGAAGAATAATGCACCTGGATCTTTCATGCGAGTCACACCCTTCCTCGAGACAAACATACGCGCACACGCACACACACACACACACACACACACACACACACACACTCACACACACATATACACTCACAGAGAAACACACACACACACACAAACACACACACACGCACACACATACACTTACAGAGAGGAAACACACACACACACACACACACACACACACACACACACACACACACACACACATACACACACACATACGCACATAAAAAATACACACACACACATTGAGTGACGACGGAGAGATATTCAGGCTCCTTTCGGGTACATGCCAGCTTTGTTAATAAATGCGCCACCTCATCTGTAAAACAGAGTTAAACCATCATCTTGTTGTAATTTCCACTCGGCAACTTTGTCTCTCCAGGCATACCCTTCCTGTAAGCCTCTCTAAAAGCCATTCCTTTATACGCGGTACTTCCAACCTAGGTGTCACTTGTCTTCTGTTGTTCAGCGATACCAAGATTCCTTCTTTCTTTTTAGAAACAATTCAAACCTCGTCTTCAAGAAACATTCCCTAAAAATAACGCCCGTTTCAGACTGTTTCTCTGTTGTTGTTGTTGTTGTTGTTGTTGTTGTTGTTGTTGTTGTTGTTGTTGTTGTTGTTGTTGTTGTTTTTCAGCGACAAAATTGTAATCGTTCTTACTGAACCAGAATGTAGTATGCTAAATAAATTCCAAGAACATTTTATGCTCCATCCATCCCTTTTCCCAGTTCTTTAACTGGCCCCTCTGTCTCCGGCTTCGGTTTCATCCCAGTCCAGTTCAAACAAAATGCATTCCAGTTGTTAAAAGGGTCCATCTAAAATAAATGAATGATCTAAATGGAACGTTTTGACTTCGAGTCGGTGAAATGAGCTCGGTTCGTCTTTTGGGGGGAGGTTTGATTACTCACCCGGATGCCGGCAGTACAAGTGTTTGAACAGTTCTGCATCACAATGAGCTCTGATTTTGATGCAAACGTAATAAATAATGGCGGAGAGAGATTGGTTTCACGCTGAAACAAACGTTCTGAAATTAGCTCCAAATTGTGAGCCTCCTTTTAACCCACGTTTGTTCTTGTTCGCAACATTTTTTGTTTCGAGTTTTGTTTTGATTTCTGACATCGGAAGCTGAACGATATTTTTGGAACAGTCTGTGGTTTCAGATCATTTGTTTTGCTTTGGTTTTTTTTGGGTTTTTTTTTAGGGGGGGTATTTCTAGGTCAAGTGGACAGGCAGATGCTTTTCCTTTTAAACAGATAACAAAACAGGTTATTTTTTTTATGGTTTGTGGAACGGATAGAAAACGGAGATTTGTTCTTGAAAAGGAACAAAAGGAATAACAATTTGCTCAATGTTTGTAAAATTAGAAATTCATCATCCAAACAAATGTAGACTGTTATTGGTTCGAAGTACAATATTATAAGATATCGTTTCTATTCGCTTGCTAGCTCGTTGGTCATTATTATCCCTATCTTAAACTTTCTTCGCACTCACATCCGTGTGAAAGTCAACAGTCGACATATTCCTGCATTCAGGGTACAGGAAAGGAATTTTAGGAAATACTGCTGATAGGAACATTTCTTTTCAAACGTTTGTTCTTACAGAAACCTATGACAAACTGTAACGCTTGCACTGCAACAGTTCTTCGAAAGCTGCCCCTTCACACTCCCCTAAGGCTGAAGAAAAAAATACGAACATGGGCGAAAATTATCTCACTAATCTACTAAATTCCTGTGGAACAAGAAACATTGTGTTATATAACTCTTTCTGAAAGTCTCGGGCAAGAAGCCGTATTTAACACACCACACTGCCCACAAGGCATGTAGTTACAGCGCTTTTATTTTCCTTTTTCTTGTTTCCCCCCCTTTTTTTCTTGTTTTTTTTCTTTTGAAGGGGTTGGAAGTGGGGGGGTGGGGGGGGGGGGGTGAGAATGCAATCAAGTGCAGTTCACGTCCGGTAAAATACATTGTTAGAAGTAGTTATATTTAACTGTGTTCTCATTTCTCTTGCAGAACTGTAATAATGAGAGGAGCAGGGTACGTAATTAGGATACGGCACGAGCAGAAGCAAGATAGTTGGTGCTTGTAACTGGACTCGCCCCCGCTGATTTAAAGACAAATTGGACAATTAGAGACCATCCAACTCCCTGAATAACTTGAAATCTCTCTCTCCGTTCGCAATCTACGCCTATAACAGCCCACGCGCCTCATTCTGCACTTCCCTGCGAGCCGTCAGCCAGTTTCATCATTCTTACGTCACCTTTTTTGTTTTATTTTGTTTTTCTTTTTGTTCTGTTTTTTTTCTTTCGTTTGCTTGTTTGTTTGTTTGTTTGTTTGTGTGTTTGTTTGTTTGTTTGTTGTTGGGTTTTTTTTTGCTTTTTTTTGTAGTTGGGTTGTTGTTTTTTTTTGTTGTTGGGTTTTTTGGGGGGTTGGGGGGGGGGGGGAGGAGGGTGCGCGTTATCCTAATAATGGTTGTAACTTTCTCATGTATCAGCGCAGAGTTAACATACAAGTATTTTAACTGAAGGAACGTTTTGCTGTGGCGATATACTATGCAGTGATCTCTGACTATTATTATTATTATTATTATTATTATTATTATTATTATTATCATTATTATCATTATTATTATTATTGTTGATGCTGCTGCTGCTGCTGTCGTTTTAGATGTGTTACGCCTCCTTCTACATAATGTGGATAATTTGGGAGGCGGGCTGCTTTACTGTGTCGGTCAGGGACAACCTGGGCTGAGAGTGCCACAACGTCCCACCACACAGACAGGGGGACTCGATAAAAACCTTCACTTAGGGACAAATTGCTTTACAAGTACATAACATGGATAACGAATAAACAGATTTTCTGAACCATGATCTTATTAACTCCCCAAAGACGCATTTACTGTTTAAGAGGGCGGAGAACGATCGGTTGCTTTCATTTGAGGAAATCACATGTCAGTGCATTGCATAGTTTTGAGCAAGTTCGGGGTAGGGGTAGAGGTCAAAGCATTATTGGCAGCGGTAAAAATACTCTTTTGTACATGAACACGTGAAGTCACCTAAGTATAATGTATACACATTTCCTACACTTCCTCATTCAAATACACCATCCTCTAGCTATCTGACAAAGTACAGCATTCAGAAAAACTAACTAAAAACCTTCTCCAAAAAAAAGTGAGGTTTTTAAAAAAAATAAAAAAGCAGTAACAAAAACCGAAAGACAAAGCCCGATACGCGGAGGAAAAGGAGTGAGGGATATTGAGAAAATGAGACAGAAAAAAAGAAGTGGATGAAAGACAGACATAAAAAAAATGAAAAGAGCAAGAGAACAGAAATTTGAAACTCGCGCTCTTTAAAAAAACTTTTACATGAGTGAAACACAAACTCTTAAATATACAAACAAGCTCATTCAGAAATATACAAACATAAAACGATATCGTCATAAACCTGTGCACACATTATAATAATTGTGATACCCATAGCAATGTCAACGGTACAGCCATATGCTGTTCATTATTTTCTCCACGAGAAATCATCAGCTCATATATCTCTTAAGGAGAACAGCACTGTAACGTTAATTGCCATTTGCTTAGTCGACCAAAACCAGTGAGTTTCAATGTGATTTCACGTGAATTATGAGCCGTATCGAATTGCGGATGCTAACATACAATACAAATCGACTTGCCGAGAGAGCTGGTGAAGTCCCAGACTCCTGAAAGTTTTATGGCGTGTAACGGAATTGTTAGGGTCTTGTTTTTCCCTGGCCTGCAAGCGGAACATGGCTTTTCTTCGTGTGAGATTTGCTCATGATGATTTTGGAGAAGTTTTGGTTAGCTGTTTGGGGGATCGTATTTTACGTCGCTTATAATAGCTCTATCTTAATGAGAATTACAAGGACTCGAGGATGCCAGTTTCAGGTGCAAGGATTTCCGCAGTGCAGTTGTTTTTGTGATTGGGGTTTTGGAGAAGATTTCTGCGTGTAGATGGATGTGCCTGTGGATATTAATGTAGGTGTATGAGAAGAACAAATAGACAGACAGACAGACAGACAGACAGACAGACAGACAGACAGACAGACAGACAGA
>NW_004797563.1:154321-156437 GCF_000002075.1 Aplysia californica | reverse complement strand
GTGTGTTAGTGCGTGTCTATGAGAGTATGTATTATGCATGCATGTGTATGTGTGTGTGTGTGTGTGTGTGTGTGTGTGTGTGTGTGTGTGTGTGTGTGCGCGCGCGCGTGCGGGCATGTGCGTGTGCGTGTGGGTGTAAAGAAAGTGAAACCGAATAGTCAACTTTCTACCAAAAAAAATCCTTACAAATGAACGTTGCACAAAAAAATGGCAAAAGTTTGTTTTCCCGGCCGGAAAATAAACCACGCACACCGGTAAAGGGATACCCACAGATCTAGTCACGTGATTTTGGAACATCCCATTTCCGAACACAGAACCGGAAGGAAGCCGTAATCTCGGGGCATTTCGTCTATTTGCCAGGTACTCGTGCCTTTACGGCTATAACGTTCTATCTCATTAGATTAACAAAATATGGAAAAAGGACTTCAGTTGAAGCTCACCTTTTGTGTAACATAGTGTCCTGGCTCCCTTGTCTACAGTTTTCTGTCAAGCATTCGAACAAATCAGTTCCTCCTCAGCCCTTTCTGTCTAACTTTGAGACGTTCGGACATTTAAATTCATTTTGGGGTTCTTTTTAGGAATGGGGAGGGAGAGGAAAGGTGAAAGATGTTTTGAGGCGGACAAAACTAAGGAAAATACGAACATCATTTTAATGTTTTTCAAGAGTGATTTTGTCGTTGAATTAGAAAAAAACTATAGTCTACACCCTAATTTGTGTATAATTAGTACACCACAGGAAACTTATCCATCTGTTCATGAACGAACCTTTTTTTGTCCCGTGGTTCCCTTACCAACCAGTGTTTTTTCATTGTATTAAATCAGTTTTACCGCAACTGAAATCAAGTGTCAGAGAACCAGGTCATTTTTACGGCTAGCAGTATGGTCACAAACGTTCTGCATTGTCCGTGGACTCTGCTGAATAACTGAAATAAAACATTGAAATTTAATTAATTATTCACATGTTACCCGTCCGGCACACAAAACATATTCAATCTTACAAACTCAAAATCAAGTGAAGGAATAAATGTTATGGACGCAATACCGCCAATATAAAAGAAAATCGTTTGGTTCTTTTGGGACCTCCGGTCTCTTTAAAGCGGGTTAAGGCGAAAGAAGCGAATACCTCAAGGTAAAGAAGGACATTTCCAGTTACTGCACACGAATGTATGAGTCTAAAATTAAATGCGAAATATGAAGCACGCACACGAGCATTTACACACAAAGGTAACTTTATTTGCAATTTTCCCCCTCTTATTTTAAGGCGTGGGGGTGGTGTGTTGCTGTTCTTGTCTTGTTTTTGTTCTTGTTTTTGTTATTGTTCTTTTCAGATTTTTTATTTCTTTTTGTTTGTTTTTGTTGTTCTTTTTACTTAATTTTATTTACTTATTCATAGATTTTTCTTTCACAGATAAATAGTCAGTAAATCAACACAAAGAGAATCCCCGCAGAATCACTCATGACCGCTACCTCAAATAAATAATTTCTCCCCATCGTCCCAACCACCTCTCCTGCCCTCCCTTAAACCAATCCATTCTGATCCCCGATCGTGCTTCTACCACCACTGCCTCACGTGCCCAGGGCAGCCCGCTAATATTTCACGCTTGACATGCAGCATAGAATCCAATGAGCTTTAATTGCTTTGGGAACGCTAACGGGCCAGTTCATTCAATTCACATCCTTTTACCCCAGCCGTAAAATATCACGCGATTAAACTTGCAAAAAAGGACCCTGCAGGGCTATAAATTTCGCTCCCGTCATTAAAAATATTGTTGGTCATTCCAAGTTAAATGTGCGTAAGGTCCCTCTGGGCACGTCTCATAAAACAGGCTAATCCTGTCTGGGTGAGGAGCTTTTGGGGGGTGTGACGGCATCTCCTAGTTGTTTTGGGGTTGGGTTGTTTTTGTTTTTTTCGATTATTCATTTATAAGAATTAAAAGACACAGTTTAGGCGTGCGAATGTATTATCTGTAAAATATGTATCCGCCTTATCTCGATTGCTTCCCTCCACCATACACTCTCTCTCTCTTTCTTTGTTTATCTCTTTATAGCATTTTGAATTCTTAAATGGATTTTAACCCCTCTCCCCTTTCCTTTCCACACACACACACACACACAC
>NW_004797563.1:152553-154221 GCF_000002075.1 Aplysia californica | reverse complement strand
CAGCGCGCACGCGTTCACATAAACACACACACGTATACATACACATACACACATATACACACACAGACATACACACACAGACATATACACACAGTTGCACGCACACACGATACACACACATAAACACTTCCATACACAAACACACACACACATACACACACACACACACACACACACACACACACACACACATAATTTACACACTCACACACATACACAAAGCATCTACACCTTGCACTTTGGTAAATTCAAAGCAAAAGTCATGCCATTCGATTTAAACACTAATTATTCTAACATGGAACGCACTGATGTGAGCAACAATATCTCTTGCTGTACAGAGAAGTGGGGTGGGAGAGGAGGGTGGGGGTATCGGGTGGGGAGGAGGTGGTGACCTCATCAACGTTGCAGAGAAGAAAAGGAACCCAGGTTAGAGCAGCACTTCGCCAGGCAATGAAACTATAAAATTACATCAAATTAATTAGCAGGTCAATGATGAAAAAGTTCGAAACGAAAGAAAAAAAATGGAGTCTCTTCTTTGAAACCTGAGCACAGGAGCGTGTGCTCTTTTGTGGCTGGATTCCATTTGGCACACGCACATCTCTATACAGCGAGGAGACGGGGTGGAAACTACTGGTGACGTCAAGTGGGAGAAATTGGCCTTTTGAAAGAGCACCGAAAGCAAAGTTATGTCTTACTTTCGTTCTTTATTCCACCCTACGTTTTGAGAAGAGCTTGCTGTAACTTCCCGTCATAATGGAAGGAAAATGACGTTTCATTGCCGCCATTATGCAACCCATAATGCCAAGGAATCATTAACAAGTTCCGGGAGGAGAAAATGTCCCGACATGCGTGTCATTACGTTCTTCCGGCGCCATTTGCTCTAGCTCCCTTTTTCTGTTGACAATACCTTTCTTTGAGGCAAAGTTAAGATCATGCTACAAAGCGCAGATGTGGTGCACTGGCGTCTGTGGTGTAGTGTTCTGGCGCTTTGCTGTCGCACACAGGAGAATTGAGTACATGTATGAGTATGATTCCTCAGTGGGGCGAATATTTATCGAGTATCTCGACGTGTCTTTCAGCTGGGTCCTATACGTTCTGATCTCTGACCATCTTGGCTGGGGCATATCCCTCTGCGAACCCCGGTTGGTTCGGATAGGCAGGACTGGAAGCCGACCTCCTAAATTATCTTAATTGTGTCAATGAGGGTGAAAAAAGACTTCATTTGATAAAACAATACGGTGGCTGTGAGGAGATGATAAGAATTCTATTCTCCCATAAAGAACGTATTTAGTCGAGTGATCGTGTGCTGAATCTCACTCAACGAACAGGATCGAAACAGCACGCCTCCTAAATTTTCTAAACTGCTATGTGGCACGTAAAACATTTACAATCGTTACAAAGCACAAATGTTCACAAACAGGAAGAGCAGAGGTCAAGCCAAGCAGAAAGAGCAAAATTATTTTCTTGTTAAGTAAAATCGTTGACTTCAGTACATAGGACTTTGAATCAAGAAGGAGCGAGCGAGAGAAATAGAGAGATAGAAAGAAAGAGAGAGACAGAGAGAGAGAGAGAGAGAGAGAGAGAGAGAGAAGGAGAGAGAGAGAGAGGGATAGAGAGAAAGAGAGAGAGGGGGGGAGAGAGGCAGGCTAGACAGATAGGGGAGGGGGG
>NW_004797563.1:144909-148812 GCF_000002075.1 Aplysia californica | reverse complement strand
CCCCCCTTTCTCTCTCTCTTTCTTTTACCCACCCGTCCCTCCCCTGTTCCCTCTACGAAGGAGCTCGGAACATTAATGACCTAAGCGTGTCAGTCCCTGACTTAATTACCAGGAGACAGGATAGTAACTTTGGAGTGACATTTGGTCTCCAAGAGTACGATAAGATCTATCCAAAGAAATGACTTTTAGGTCGTTTTTTCGGGGAGGTGGGAGGGGGGGGGGTTAGGGGCGGTTCTTGTTTTTTTCTTTAATCTATTTTTTTCTAAAGAGTTTTACGCTGCTTGCAACACAAATAAGACAAATAAATGTCTAAGATTTGGAGTAACATACAAAGATAAAAAGAGGAGAGACACGGACAGGAGACGTTTGATAGATAAGAAGGAGCAAACCGCACCAGAGCTCCCGTCAACCATCCACAAAGAAATAACGGAACCGAACATTGCTCTTTTAGTGAAAGGGTCCGCAAAAACGATCTAGACCAGTTCTATATTTTTAACCAACATCCTCTTTTGCCACCTCTGTGAAACAAAAATATTCGCAACACCCCCCTATACATGGTAAAATTTATTGTCCAAGACAGACTCTCATTGTCGGTAGGGGTGGGGGGGGTTGTCTTAGACAGGTGGGGGGGGGTCTTGGACATTGCAACTTTGATAATTTATTTAATGCAAGGAGGGGGGTGGGGCTGGGAAGTGGTCGTTTGTACAGGTGATGGTCCAGGACATGTGGCCGTTAGAGCAGGTTCGACTGTATTTCTAAGTCGGGTATTACGTAGCAACTCTTACTATCCAGGTAGTTTGATCCTTTAAGTTTTCTTTTAATGTAGGTGTTTTACGCTACAATCGACACAATTTAGAACATTTGGGAGGCGGCCTTCCGACCCTTCCCTGGGAATCGAATTCGGGTCTTCTGCGAGCGACAGCGAAGCACCTAACTGCTACACAATAAACGCCGGTGGTTTGAGTGAAAGTGTTGAACTTGTATTCGTAAGGGTTAAACAGTTCAGCTAAATCAGTAGAATTAGGAATGAAGGCGCCTTCATTTAAAATTTAATAACGGCTGACATGTCAATCCGGCGCTAACAAAAGCCTGCTCCTGGGTTCGGGGCCTTTGCGTCTGGGGTCACTGAGGCTACTGAATATTTAACACTGTCGAATTCTAACTCGATTACGAGCGGACAAGGCAGTAACGGACGCTTGACACCTTCCACCTCCCCCCCTCCCCCCTCCCGCCCTTCAACGGGTCCGACCAGACAATAAATTGAAACATTACCGGGAGCATGTTAGCAGGAAATTGGGTTATCACCCCTTGCAGATTAGGGAACCACATGCCTGTCCTGTAACATTCTTATTTCTTGCTGCCGTTTTTTTTGTTTTTTTGGGGGTTTGTTTTTTAAAACTTGTTTTACTTTTCTTTTTCCCTCTCGCGACCATCTGAATGTCAACAAGACATAACACTTAACTTTTGTTATCCTTACAAAATGGTACTTCGCAAGTATTTGTGTGCAGAAAGTTCTGTAACGTATTCAGAGGGCAAGTTTCGCGTCGCACAGATATTGCTTTGCCAGAGAATGATAATAGACCTTCCAGTGCTAAAAGAAAACGCGGTGTTTTACAATAACCCATCTTTTTAAGTCGCCATTTATAATTCAAAGGCCCTTCCTGATTAGGGTCTTGACAGGTTCAAAAGCCGACCCGTCTTGACGTTTTAGGGAAAACAGACCCAGCTGAGGGTCATGTTGAAGGCTGTAACAGTGTCAAGGGATCAATCTTTTAGGCTGCGACACACGATTTACGTGGCAAGAGACAGGGCGAGTTGAAATCTTTTAATTTCCGTTGGATTTCCGTTTCTGAAGGGAGCAGGGTTCATCCCATGCTGTTTCCCTCATTTTGCAACGCGAGTGCTCCCCCCTTGCGATCCTGTAGCTTCCTGGTTGTCTTTTTGTAGAATGTGATACCCCTGGTTTATCAACTTTCACAGAAAACTGCCTTTTGCTTCCATCCGCTTAACACTGCTGATGTTGTAGCGTCAGATTGAAAAGCAACGCCCACTTCCTCCCCCTCCCCCACCCCCCATACCCAATCCTTGCCAATCCCATACCATCTCACCCCTTCCTGTTTTCCCTCTACTATCTTCAACACTCGAGAAATGTGATGCCATTGTACGTTTTCACTTTTCATGCGTCAAAACATCCAGAAAAAAACTAACTTGATCCGATCACAAACTTATAAAAAGGTAACCTGTAAATAAGAGGTCATGACTTTGCCGGCATCTGAACTCTTATGGGCTGTATTGTTTTACTTGTATTGTGTTGGAGTTTTTTTTTTGTTGTCTTTTTGTTTTGTTTTTTTATTTTGTTGGGTTTGTTTTTTTTGTCTGTTCCGAAAAAGACGTACGTGCCTAAAAACCGCTAAATTGATTTAGTTGTAGGGATCTACCACTTGAACTGTCCACGTCATAATTGAGCTGTTGTTTGATCTAGCCCAAGAGACAAGAAAAGACATGTCTCAAAGTGAAGGGTTGAGTATTACGAAGTTCTTAACGGGGGAAATCTCAACCACAGTGCCCAACACCAAACAGAAAGAGTATGCACTTATACCTATCGCCACTTATTGCTTTAACATCGACTATAGGCCAACCGCAATCTAAAGATAATGCCATGCATTGGTAAGGTAAATCTGGTGCGCAGAATTTGTTCGTACTTTTACACATTTTAGAAATTTTGCTCCTTCCGCCCTGTTTTTCCCATGCACTTCTTGCGCACTTTTGTATAAACAGCGAGATAAAAACAGTGCAGTCCGTAGGTTCTGAAGAAGAGCCGAGTCAAAGAAAGAACAATACGCAGCTTGCCTCTGTTCTCTGACGCAAACCGAGACCACACTTACTGCAGGGGGAAGAAACACAGTTACTTGCACACTTTGACGAATAGCGAGAGGAGAAGGAACATGAGTAGAGAAAGAGGGGGGGTGCGAAAGAGAAGGGACAGAAAGAAGAAGTTGGGGAGAGAGAGAGAGAGAGAGAGAGAGAGAGAGAGAGAGAGAGAGAGAGAGAGAGAGAGAGAGAGAGAGAGAGAGAGAGAGAGAGAGAAAGAGAGAGAGAGAAAGAGAGCAAGAGATAGAAAGACAGCAAGACAGATAGAGATAAGCAAAAGGAGAGAAGGAAGGAGAGGTGTGTGCACTTTTGACAAGGAAAGAAATAGGATCACTTGCAACATTTTGACAGCTAGAGGTCAGAAAGGAGGAGGGGGGGGGGCAGAAAACCGGAATCAGGGATGAGGAAGAGGGAGAAAAGGAGGGAAACAGAGAGGCAGAAAAACATACAATGAAAGAGAGAAAGCAAACAAAGATAGCGGGAAGATTAGATAAACAGTGAGATAAAAGCAAACAGAAAGAAAAGATAAAAGAAAAAAAAAACTGGGAAAAAGGAGAGAGAGAGAGAGAGAGAGAGAGAGAGAGAGAGAGAGAGAGAGAGAGAGAGAGAGAGAGGGGGGGGGAGGGATAAAACAAATATTGCATGTAACAAACAAATGCACGATGAATGATGCTGTTGAAAGAAAAACTGATCTGGTGCCAAAGCGTCCTTGCCAACACCTGCTAAATTCAAAGATAGGCTAAGAACCTGCTCTCAGGTGCCCACGTAGTAACACGGCTGCCAAGTTGCGTAAAGAAGGTGACTTGCAGGTAGGCCGCATCAAAAATCATTTTTTTTAAAAAGCAGTCAAAAATTTTGCAAGGTGTTTGTTGTGTTGTTGTTATGTTATAGCCTTGTTTGGAACCTGTAAAACTCTAATGTTGTGTAATATAAGTCATGAACTGACCAGTCTCTTATCTATCTATCTATCTATCTATCTATCTATCTATCTATCTATCTATCTATCTATCTATCTATCTATCTATCTATCTG
>NW_004797563.1:139251-141211 GCF_000002075.1 Aplysia californica | reverse complement strand
GGGGGGGGGGAGGAGGTGACGGAGACTTTTGGCTTTGAAAAATATCTACACGTTCATTACAGAGGAAGCAGCAATTACTTCCCTCAGCTAAGAAGACGCCGTTCAACCTCTTAAATCTTTCGGGTCTTTTCTAATACAATGTAACACTGAAGCGCTCATCATACTTCAACTGTGTAATGGGTTAATACCATGACAAAGTTCTTTGAGCCTCCTTTTATTCACAGAGGTTTATGCTCGAGCTCTTAAATAATCCTCAGTGAATTACTAATTGGTTTGCATAAGTTGGGCAACGGTTTGCACAAGTGATTTCCTTTTTTATAATTATAATTAATCCTGGATGATACGCTGCGATCTGACGAAATAGCTACTCCTTTCTGGGTCGGTTGTATTAATTAATGTGATCTAGCGTACTGCAAGAGGAGGTTTGGGTTGGTGGAAAGCGTAAAGGGGTGGGGGTTGGAGAGGGAGGGGGATTGATCGGACTTTAGAAAATAACGAAAAACCAATGCGTTTCTAGCGACATCGAGTGATAACGTTTTTGACGCTAAATATGTCCACAAATTATTATTGGAGACCTAATCGGCTTTCCCAGCACTGTAAATACAAATCAACCCGCACCGTTGAAGTATTGATAGAGTCGTGGAATTATTCATTCTATTCGACAGATCCTGCCACAGAAAACGAGACCTTCACCCTCAAACCCGATTTGGGAGCTGCATTTGTTACTGTTTTAGTTTTGTTTTTAGAGGGGTGTTATTTTTTTGTTGTTGTTTATTTGTTTTTGTTTTATTCTACAACATTCTCAATATAGGTTATTTAAATCCTTACAAACCGCTCCCATTCTTCAATTTTCTTTTTATTTTAATGAAAAGTAATTTTTCAAATGAAAAATGAATACGAATAAACAAAAAATAGGGCTTGTGATTCACAGCACTCTCTGTCCTTTTACCACACCTGTGGGTTAATCATAAGTAAGCCTCGTACCTCCCTCCGACCAGACTCTTACGTAGACGTAAAGGGGCTAAATCTCAATAAAATATGATTCAGTTATGTCGAAAACGTTCTTAATGGGAACACAAATTGCCCTATCTGAGATCAGAAAGAGCTGCGGGTAAAATGAAGTAATTTATTCTTCTGAGGAAGAGCCTGACGTGCAACTGCACAGTAGAGACAATTTAAATGTATTATCTTTCAACCGTATTTAGAACTGAAGTGTAGTGTAACGAGTAGTGCCTGACTAATTGTTACGTAACAAACGTGTATGTTCTTTTCATCCGTGGCACTGGTTTGCAGTTAAAATTGCTGTCTAAGGATATTATAAGACTGTTGAATTTCAAATTATGAGAATCGACAGACTACAAGAAAGATGCTATTATTATACTTTTTCAAGATTCCACACACCAGGTCCAAAACCGTCAAGTCGTTCCTGGAACTGGAATCCTCAAAAGAAACTGATCAGAGTAGTTTGAATTTTGACAACTTCAAAGCTCGAATAGAACAGAGTGGTTCTCAATACCGCGACATCTGCATTCCAGGATGGCATCTAAACGCTTTATCAGCTTGTCCTCCTATGGGGGTTGATACATAGAAGGAGAAAGGAAATAATGCACAAGAGAGAGAAAGACGCTTGCAATGAAAGAATGAAAGGGAGAAAGAAAAGGGAAAAGGGTGTTCTGACTGAGAAAGAAGGAACAACGCAGGAGGACGTTTGAGTGAGTGTGTGTGTGGGGGGGGTATGTATGAGCAATTGTGAGTGTGTGTTAAATATAACACACGCACACATGATATATGTTTATATAAGTAATATAATACATGTGTGTGGGAGAGAGAGGTGGGGAGAGAAAGAGAGAAGTATAGATTGATACATAGAGAGAGACACAGAGGGAGAGAAAAAGAAAGAGAAAGAAAAAGAGAAAGAGAAAAAGAAAGAGGGATAGACAGAGAGAGAGAGAGAGAGAGA
>NW_004797563.1:137304-139010 GCF_000002075.1 Aplysia californica | reverse complement strand
AGAGAGAGAGAGTGAGAAAGAGAGAAAGACAGAGAGAGACAGAGAGAGACAGAGAGACAAAGAGAGAGAGAGTGAGAAAGAGAGAAAGACAGAGAGAGACAGAGAGAGACAGAGAGACAAAGAGAGAGAGAGTGAGAAAGAGAGAAAGACAGAGAGAGACAGAGAGACAGAGAGAGAATAAAACACACAGAGAGAGAGACAGAGAGATAGAGAGAGAGAAAGAACATATAGCATCCATGAAGACTATCGACCACCTGGAGGAGAAACAAGAAACAGCTGGCCCAAAACACCGGGAGAGGGCGCCAGTCTCCTCCACAGAACTGGAAAGAAGAACAGAAAGGACAAGAGAGGGGGAAACAAACTCGGTGATGCTTAAAAATACTTTGTTCCCTGTAACGGACATCTGCGGTGGGTTTTTGGCGGATTCTCTGGTGTGGTTTGCTCCTCCTTTCCTATCAAATACTATCGCCCTTCTCTCTCCTCCTCCTTTTTTGTGCCTGTTACTCTCTTGTATCACCTCTAATCTTCGGCACTTATATGACCTTATTGTGTTGTAAGTGCCGTTACAATCTTACTAAAACTAAATGCGTGTTGTTCAAAAAATATATAAAAAAGACAAAAGAAAGAAAAAAAGACATTTGAGATCATCTTTTGATTTTCTTCCTTCCTTCCTTCCTTCCTTCCTTCCTTCCTTCCTTCCTTCCTTCCTTCCTTCCTTCCTTCCTTCTTTCCTTCTTTCCTTCCTTCCTAACTTACTCTCTCCCTATACCGTTAGGTACATTAGGCGGATTTGATTTCCTCCCTGTACAAAAAGGGGGAGGAGTAGTGCCTATAGTGTAAAAACAGTACTGTCTAGGCAATAGGCATTGGGGAAAGAAAGAAGGGTGCGACTGCGAGATAGATTCAAGACCGTCTCGCAAAGCGTCTATTTAGCTGCAGAAAATAATTTGGACGCGCTGCTGAGACAAGAGTAGACTGTAAAGTATACCTGACTTATGATGATAATGTGAAAGCGTGCAATGTGGATATACCAACTTGTTTGCACTCTTATTAAACAAAATCTCAACAGATCAAACAAAATCGGAAGACTGATCATGTGTCGTCCAGGAGCTATAAGTCTGTTATTCTAAGCTGGTGTCGGTGGCTGGTGGGTACCTTAACAAGCTAAACAATTCAACAAGTGAGAAACTGTTGGTCTTATACCCATTGATAATTGGACACGTAGAGAGGTATTCTGTGTCGGTTAAACAATCTTTTCCTTGTGATCACTACTTGCTTTTTTATTTCCTTTTTCTTTTCACAGGAAAAGAATATTTTATTGTTTTTCTTTTTCTCTTTTCTCTTGTTTCTGTTTTTTTAACCAAAGAGGGGAAAAGAAGAAGATAATAAGAAAAAATTTACCATATCTATGTTGTGTTGGTGTGGAGAAGTATGTAGACTACTGTGACGTCAACATGCTATTGTGGTTTGGCTTCCTTACGTGTAATCCTGCGCGATGGCAGATTCGGGGATTCGAGGCTCAGCTCCATCCGACGCTGTGTCCTTGGAAAAAGACACTTCTTCAAATTTTCCCATTTGGCTCGGTCCTATCGGAGATGGGCGTTGCCCATTTGGAGATCGTGCCTCTTAAATAACCTTTCAGTGATGCAAAGTTTGTCAAACATATACAATTTCAGACATTATTGGGTAGGCCTATTTGGGTGGGG
>NW_004797563.1:133848-135866 GCF_000002075.1 Aplysia californica | reverse complement strand
CGTTCATCTTTTCTCTCCTTCTTCCGCAGTCCGCCTATGTGTGTTTCAGCCTTTGCCTCTGTCCAAAATACCAACGTTCATACAAGCGCATACAAACACACACAAACACAAAAACACACACACACCCACACACACACACACACACACACACACACACACACACTTTAAACACACTCACACATATACACGCACAAACATACACTCTTAACACACATACTACATAAAGCCTTTGCTTTCTTCTTATTTCAATCCAGCCCTTTCAGTTTTAAAAACAGCGTAATACACCCTGTATAAATCCACCATTATTTTGATTTCATTTCCTTCGTAAAACCTTACAGGTAAAGTCAAAGGTACTGTTATACCATGGGCGCCAATTCATTATTTCTTGGGAGCTCCAGGAAGAGCACATAATAATATCACAGAACAGAGAGGCACCTACAAAATGTTTCCTCGTAAGAAAAAAAAAAGTAAGTGAATTTCACGTTATTTGGTATACTTCAAATAACCAGCTGCTTCTGTGATTTGCGGTAGTATACAAACCTTTCCCCTGGGTCTCTTCAGATGAGACAAACTTGTTTATCGGATATACCTCCCCAAACATAGATGTCTTCTGCAGGGAAAGGAAACACCATTTTGTATCGGATGCGATATGAACTTTACGATTAGTCGATTAGGCACACCCTTATAGAATGACTGGACTTCGGAGAGATCCGAAATAAATAATACTATTATAAACATACCAATTTAAAGAGGTTGTTCTCCTTCGTTGATTCAAAAAAAATTCTTGATTTTATAAAGACCATTAGTCTTTTCTCCAGAATGTAAATGGCGTGATTTAAAACGTGTAAATTGCTATTTTGCAGTCACACAGACACAGTGCAAAATCCCCAATCTGGTCACCCAGCCAGAAGAGTGACAGCGATGGACTTCTCGGCCTGTCGAAGGACTGCGTTAAGTGACCTAAATGGATCATTTGCGGCAGGTGACTGCGAAGTGTTAAAACTGAATGTTTACTATGTATTGCTAGTCCAACTTGCAAAGTAAAACCAAAGCGTGTTGTGAACTAAAGTGAAAACAACCGACTTGTGTCCCTCGATCGCGCTTATGTATCCTTATGACACAGTTGCGAGCGCCGTAAAATGTTTACCAAGCTGAAAACTCCAAGGGGTTGAAGCGGGAGATCAATAGCTCCTTTTTGCCTCTATACCTGACTAGTCGTTGTACTTTCTTCCAACAACTGAAATTCTTTCTCATTTGAATCACTGCGTCGAAAGAATCGCTGCTAGTTCTCCAAACTTTTCGACGTGCGGCAATTTGTCATCCACTGCTCCTGCCAGTCAACATCTACGACTTAATGTGACCTGTTCTCTCCCTCACTCTGACGCACGTAGTCAGCTCAAGTACCCCTGTTCGTCTTGATAATTTATTTCAGTCGTGCTGCCTTCAATCTTCATCCTGATGTGTCTACCATTTGGCAGAGTTCTTTCACCGGAGTGCACTACAACTACAGTAATTATACGGCTGCAGGCTGCCGTCTAGACTGCGCGCCGATGGAGGTGAGTGAAATTGCCGTGAGTGAACGCCCAGAGATTGGGCATACCAGTAAGATTTGTACATGTATTATAATATACTGTCCTCACGTAAACTCCAGTACACTACGAAGCACACCGTTTGACTCTATTTGGAGAAACCAAAATGACAGGCAAGGAGGAAAAAGCTGCCACGCACTCGACAATAGCTAGAACTAGTCTCGTGTTTTGTTCTTTTTTGGGCGTCCGTGGTGTGCATCAGCGTATCAAAAGTGTTTTTCTTTTAAACAAAAACAACAACAACAAAAAAAGAATTTTGAGAGTAAAGAGTGAAGGCTGTGAGAGTGCCCAGCCAAGCATTATTTATTAAAGTCTGTGGGAATATCACAGGAACTCTACATTGACAATATGTTGTCTTCGAAAAGCACTGTTATTAATATAATGCATAGTTGAATCATAGACACTCCAAGATCACGCACTTTCATTTTG
>NW_004797563.1:132315-133748 GCF_000002075.1 Aplysia californica | reverse complement strand
CGCTTTAATCTCTTTACAAAAACCTCGTCGAGAAGCGTGCGCTCTATGGGCCGCGCAATTAGGCACAAATGAAGTGCAAAACACCCGACTCGCTACAGTCGAGTGCACACGGCACTGCCCGCCCCCATCCACCCTTCACCCTTTCCACTCTTTTCATTTTGCTCAAACGATGCGCTCCATAATGTAGCAGAAATGCAAAAGAGTGCGCATTCTAAATTCTAAAATATTATTGTGGTTACTACATGGTTGTAGAATAGGCATCATTGCAGGCGGCACAATGTCATAGCTGCTCCTCCCTCTTCTACAAGTCAGTATGGAAGTCAGAAGTACTTATGACTTGAAGAAAAACTGTTTATACGTAATTCTGTAATGAGGAGCAAATTATTAATAATAATTATATTAATTTCCCAAATCTGGAAATGAGGACGATTATTGTTAAAGAGAAAGGGGGGTGTGCCCACGGTTCAGAGCCATTTATAAAGTTCGAATTGCGATGATTGTTATGGAAACCAGAAATTTCGACCTAATCTATATCATTTAGGAGTTGGGCTGCTTCAATCTTGCCTCCTAGGACAACCCTAGCTCACTGGGATACACTATCCACTCGGGAATTGCACTCATGTCATCGGCGCACAAAGGTGAATAGTCAGACCATTATACCACAGACAGAGATCCAGTGAAGTGGCGGATGAAGTGCATACGTATGATTCAATATAACGATTAAAACCAAATCGAAGCGGATGGTTGGCGAGTTCTCTTGTGTGGTTTGCTCATCCTTTCCTATCAAACATCTATCGCACAGACCTCTCATCCTTCTCTTTTGTGTTTGTTAGTCTCTCATATCACCTCTAATCTTTGACACTTATTTAACTATTGTCTTGCACGTGCCGTAAAACTCTTGTTGAAAATCAAATCGAAACCATCATTGTCCCTTCAGATCTTTTCCGCATTCTACGATCGTGTCAGTTTTTGAGAATGGTGTTCCAGCTGTACTGCACCAAGGACTACTGCATGCATAGGAACGTGTCAGTCAAAAGGTCAAAGGTTATAACGATCTTTTCAACGCCATAAAACCTATTTCCACCTGATGGTGTTTTCGGATACTGGCTCTATCCCCTTTGTCCCACGCACAGTTAAAAATGCCCTTCCAATGTGAAGGACGAGACGGTCTTCGATGATGAGGGAAATAATTAAGGGAGAGTGGGGGAAGGGCGTTGCGGGAAAGGGGGGAGAGGGGGGAGTACCTGAGTTCAATTCCATTCCCGTATGGTGAAGACATTTTGCGGAGTACGCCTGTCTTCCTGTATATATGGATGCACTGATGCACTATCCCACCCGGCGCGGTTGGGCCTTTGAGGCAGGGCCGAGGAGCGCGCCTCAGAAAATATCTCAATTATGTAGATGTTGGGGGCGAAAAGCGGTCAATTTAGGGT
>NW_004797563.1:127313-131714 GCF_000002075.1 Aplysia californica | reverse complement strand
CCCCAATACACACACTTTTCCGTTCCTTTACACACTCACATACACACAAACATAAACACACAGAGTATACACACAAGAATACACACAGACACACAGACGTGCAGACACACAAACACATACGCAAACGTATGCAAACACACATATTATTATATTCATTACGTACCCCCCCCTACTCCAAATCCCCCCTTCCACACATACATACCTTCCTTTTTCTTGCCATTCAAGCCCCCCCCCCCCTCACACACACACATAAATCGTCCCTTCCACCACTGCATTCGCCACGTTCTTCAATCAAACCCCTGCGTACGTCTCCGGTACAGGTTGCACGCCTGTGCACGATCACTGAACGCTTCAAAGAGCTAAAAGTCTTTGACAGAAGAGACTCCTCCACATGATAGTTGTAGGGAAATAAATCTACGCCCCAGACGCCGCACAATCGCTGCAGGATTAAACTCCCGATTCACAGCATATTTTGGACACTTACCTCCCAACTCGGCCCGTTCACGCGATTCGATTTACAGACGAAAGAACTTGGAAAGCGGAACAAAGACAGGCTCCGCATAATGGGTTTACCATCAAAAGCGTCCACAGATTAGAATTTTTAATTTGTTTCTTTGGCCCAAACGGTTGAGTTCACTTGGCGCTTGAACTGTTTGAGGGGGGAACAACGGGAGAAAGTTTGCCCCGCGCCAACGACAGGGCCCTCCGCGGAATTCGCGAGGTTGTATCGCTGGGGACCTAGATAGAGACGCACTGATTTCGGGGGCCACACGTGAGTGTGTCCTGAAGGACGTAGGTTACTGCTGCAAAGATACATGAATCGCAGAGAGAAGAAAAGAAATAGGATGCAGTTGCAATGCACTCATCATTTCTTGGCGTTTGGAAGACTGTTTGCCTGTACATTGGCAGGCAAATATTGGGAGGTTTACATTGTCTGTCCTGGATTGGTTTTAGTCCTGGATTAAGGCCTTTTCAACAGGCACATAAAAGATGGTATCTACATATTGTCACAGCCTACCTGTCTCTACTTTAGCTGGTAGCAAACACTTTGAACGATGTGACAATCTTTAATAAATCTCTCAAGATTCAGTCAGAAGCAAATCCAGTATTTTTGGATGATTATTCCATACCTCTACACCATGCTGTCCCCGTGTCCAAATGTGTCTTTTTTATGACGGATAATTTTTATTTAAATGGTAGGCTCAAAAGTCATCATACAGTCTCAAGATAACAAGGGGCGACAGCTGAATGTAAAGAGAAAAGCAGAGTCCCCTTTTATAACTATCGGGACGATTCCTCTTTCCCAGCTCCTCTCGTTTCTCAAAAGACAATGTCCAGACTAGTCCACACATACCAAACAATCAAGAGAAAACGTTAAATAATGATATATCAACCGGGATCCTCTTGTGTTTGGTTTTTCTTTATTTTTTCTTTGTTATTGCTGTCTTTCGTCCTTCTTCTTCCCAGCAGTGAATGGTCATTGTTCCAGTGACAAGTTCCTCTTAAACTCTAACAAGCACTGTTGTTATATAGCGCATAATGAATGTTCAAGGCCGTGATCTCTTAGGTGGGACACAACCACTCCTGTTTTCTTATAAAGTTTTGCAAAACAACGCATCAGGAAAAAGAGAAGGGATAGAGAGAGAGATAGAGAGAAAGAGAAAGAAAGAAAGAGAGACAGAGAAAAGAGAGAGAGGGAGAAAGAGAGAGAGAGAGAGAGAGAGAGAGAGGGAGGCAGAGACAGAGACAGAGACAGAGACAGAGAGAAAAAAAATAAAGAGAAATAGAGAGAGAGAGGGGAAGGGTAGAGAGGGAAAGAAAGAAGGAGGGGGTAGGAAGAAATAACGCTTGAGAGCATTAATTCAAAAAAGAAAAAGCTGCCATTCACGGGGAGTGAGGCCGACTTCAATCAAGGGAAACTTGGCGATTGTATGCAAACGAGGAGCTATGAAGGACGTGAATTGCCACTAAGTTTTTGTGGATGCGCCGTCTGTATACCACCAACACAAAAGGCAATGGCAACAAAAGGTAAAGGCGAGGAGGGTCCGAGCGGGGGAGGCATAAGAGGGAAGGCCAAAGACAGGGATAACGGTGGCCTTAAAGAAATAGCTGGAGGTGGGAGGTGTAGCATTTATTGTGATGGGGTGTTTGAGCGAACCTAATTATGGGACAATATTGTGTTGAAAAAATGGCATGTCCCACTGCTACTTTGTGGGCAAGAAAAGCCTGAAGGCAACATATGGGCAATTCCACGAGAATTTTCATAGCTGAAATTTTATAGATGTGAAAATATCCTTATATCAACACTGACTTCTGTTTTCCCCATCTCGACTATTCACCCTGATAGTACAAAAAGCTCCACAACCATGATAAAAAATAGACACGGAAAATATGTACCTTCTCCATTTTAAGTATTAACTATGCTGGGGTGGTTAAAAGAGCTCAGCTTTTTTTAAATATCATTTATTTTCAATAGACTGTTTTCTTTGAGCTGTGTTTACGCACCAGAGAAGAGATTAACATGAGATATAACAACTTAAAACTTTTGGGTTAAAGTAACATTGTGACTTCGCTTGTAATTTGTTCACCATTCTAACTGTCATGCATTCCTCACTTGCGATGTGAACGTTCCTGTGGTAAATCGGGTTTGAATATGCTATGATTTATCAAATGAAATTTCAAAAACTATAAAAACACATTGATGGGCCATCTTAGAACAAATTGATTGGCTCAGGGGCCAAACTTGATCAAATTGAGGAAATTTAGGATTTTAAAATCGTGATATGACAAAACAGCGCGAAAAAAATAGGAGCATTTCTTCTGTCGAACCCTTCTACATCTTCTTCCATGCTAGGCACCAACCACTCGTCTTACAGTAAAATACAAATCATAACTTTTTCTTCTAAACAAGGAAAATGAAATACGTGTACATAAAGGACACATAACTTGATGTCACCGTTGTTATTATTGCTGGTTTGTTGATGTTCTTTTGTTGATGTTGTTGTTGTTGTTGTTCTTTTGTTGTTTGTTTCTTGTTGTTACTGTTTTTAGCTTACGGAAACAAACATTATGATCATAGCCACATACTGCCTGGGACGGATTGGGACAAAAGCTCCCTTCTGAACACAAGTAACAAGATCACCTCCTACTTGCACTCCGAACACGTTGACAATTTTCAGATGAAAAAAAAAGTTACTATATTCCAAGGGTCAAAAAAGATCCCCAAATATTTGCCCCTAAGTTTGAAACTTTAAAAAATAATTCCCCTCTGACAAAGTGCTACTCAACCCAGATATCGTAACAAGTTGTTTGGTACGTTGCAGAATTTGCGTCAACCATTGCGGAAGTGTCTAATGGCATGCATGGCTCTCCAAATTTTCTGTTTTTTCCTAAGGTTGCAAAACCATTCATTGAGAACTTCATAAAGTAGAGCACTCTAATCACTGAATGCCTCTCGATGAAACTGTCTCGTGTTCTTTGAAAATCCTGACCTGAGACTTCCTAGCTGCTTTTTGTAGCGGCCCATTGTTTTGTCGAAGCAACAGTTTATTTCTGTATTCAGTGTAATAATTTTTTTCTGCTTTTCGTTTGTATTTTGTCTTTGTTTTTGTGTTTTTTCTTTCTTGTAATTTGGTGATGCCGTTTATTTTTTTATTTTTTTTTCTTGTTATTGTCTTTTAGTAATTTGTTTGTTTTGCTTGTTTACATTTGTTTATCTCAGGGGTCTTTTTTTTTACACCTTTCATAAAATCTCAAAAGCAAAGTAAGCTAGCTTACTTCTCCTCTTCCCTGTGTGATTAGTTCAGACATCAAAAGTGAGTGTGGAGGCTGAGCACACAGAAGGCAAGTTTACACAGCAGGCGACTTGTAGGCTGGAGACATCAACCAGAAACTTTTTCTTTTCTTTTTCTGTTCTCACTCTTGAGTCTACAAAATTATTATGTCCCTCTCTTTTCCACACAAAAAAAAAAACCAATATATAAAACCAACGCCCCCCAGGGCAGTGCCACTGACTGTAGTTTCTTTAGGCCATTCCCAAAGGGGAGAGATTTCTCGTTCAAGCACAGTAGAATATTAAATGGGCTAATTCATGTCACGCTCATAACTGTGCCTGATCTACAACAGGGAACTGCTGCTTTTTCTTTCCTAATCCTTTCTATTGTCATTTTCCTCTACTTCTTTTGTATGTTTGTCACTCTCTTGTGACGTGCTATTTTTGGGGTGCCTTGATAGTCGAAGCAGACCTTGTGCTGTTGAAGCGAGAGAGGTGAGCAGAATAAGTCTGATTCCCTCTAAAGACTTCTCTGTTGATACCCACCCCTTGGCGCTCATATGACCTTGCGCAGTTGCAAGCACCGTAAAACCCTCTACTATTAAAAAATATAAAATAATTTTTTTTAA
>NW_004797563.1:121984-125236 GCF_000002075.1 Aplysia californica | reverse complement strand
CTTTTTGTCAGTCCGGTTTTTTTCAGTTGAATGAAACAGTTGACCTGAATTAGCCTTAACTGGATAGAGTTGAGCATGGGAAAGGAGGAGGAGGAGGAGGAGGAGGAGGAGGAGCAGGAGGAGGAGCAGGAGGAGGAGGAGGAGGAGAAAGAGGAGGGGACAGATAAACAAGCAGTAGGAAGCAAAGGGACAGAGAAGAGGTAAATAATCAACGCTTTAATTGACGAATAGACGGGCATACATAAGGATATAATGTGACTGTCAGAATGCTATACATTAACCTGAAGGTCTCAGCACAGTTTACGGCCAAAACTCACCTGCAACTGGAAGACTCCGGAGCCCCTGGCTGGCGGAAGTGCAGCGAGCAGCAGAAGTAGCGAGCAGACGAGAAACAACTCAATGGAACGGCGGTAGAAGTGTTGCAGACGACACATAGTTCGCCGCGGCACCTCCGCCAAGAGATCCTGAGTAACGCGGCACACTCAGCCAAACCGAGCTCGTGACGTCACTGGCAATACTACCAACGTCTACTGGGGAGCATACTTGTCTTCTCGCTACACTCCGAGTTTGAGACGAAGAGCAAGGTAGAGGTGGTGGTGGTACGACTGTGGCGCACGAGGCAAAGGTTCGAACCACCATTCCTAAAGATGTGGACACGAGTCAAATGGTTGGTTCGGCGTTGCCAGGATGGAGGGCAGAGATGGAGACGAGGTGGCTTTTTGAAATGCTGATTTTCGACCCAAGAGAAATCTGGCAACCAACTCTGGTCTGAGGATACGGTGCACAGACACAAAGTTGCCAAATTATATTGCACAATAACGTACGGAATGAAAAAAAGATCTGGTCTGGTCCTTGCAGTATCTCCTCGACACTCCTTTACAATAGAATCACGTTAAATCCAAGCCCATCAGTGAGCATAAATTTACAGCAGAATTCATCTTCGCCTTCACTCTGAAGGCATCCCAGTCCTCCTGAAAAAATAAGAATGGTTTGAGATGAGACATTTCATTTATTGAGACAAACAAAAGTACAGCGATACAACAAATGTTAGTAAAAGTAAACATACCACGTCCATTTCAAACGTGCTTGATAATAAAACGCCGATCCGGGGTCACCGTAGGGGTCCCAGTAGGGACATCGTTATGTCTGACTGGAACGGGCAACAACGGGTAGTGATTGCTGTTGTGTTTGAAGGTACGAGGAGGGGAGTGGTAGTGGTATACTTTACTTTTACTAAGGTGGGGGGGGGGGTTACCGATGTCAATAAACAGTTTATGCTATTCCAAATAAGAGTCACTTAAGCAGGGTGAATTCTCACAAGTCAAGGAACTTTCACATGAGGTTTTGGTCTCCGTTTTTACATGAATCTTCTTTGAAAGATATACACCAAATCGTCTTCAAATCCAATGCAATCCATCTTCTTTTTAACTTCAACATTGCTGAAGGAAACACTATATTGTTGCAAAACTGAGTATCCTCTGTGTAGTGATTGCGGAAATGGCTTTAAGGGAAAAGCAGGGGGAGGGGGGTTGGTTGTACCTTGGCATGTATTTCTCAATTTCCAATGAGCAGAAATCTGTTCTTATGGCCATATCTCGTGGTTTTAATAAGATATCATTTAAAGATGTATTGTTTATTAAATGTGATTTATCAAACCGACCGCCTTTTCTTTGTGACTGGGTTTGTTTGTTTGTTGTTGTTTTTTTTATAACGTTTTCCTTCACATTATCGGGAGTAGGTATTCTAACTCAGTCCTATACACTATATCAGTACATGGCTTACTACACTCAGCACTATACACTATATCAATACTACACTCAGCACTATACACTCTATCAATACTACACTCAGCACTATACACTCTATCAATACTGCACTCAGTACTATACACTATATCAATACTGCACTCACTACTATACACTATATCAATACTGCACTCACTACTATACACTATATCAATACTGCACTGAGTACTATACACTATAGCAGCACTATGTTAAGCACTGTGAGAACTACACTCAGTACTCAACACTTTATCAATGCTATACTCTGCACTATACCAAATATCAAAACTACACTAAGTGGGCCTACTATACAATATATATGTGTGGCACTGTCAGTACTATAGTCGGTGCTATACACTATATCAGTACTACACTCAGTAGTGTACACTATTTCAATGCTACGCTAAGCACTATCAGTACTGCACTCAGTACTATACAATATATCAATACTATACAGAGCACTATACGCTAGGTTAATTCTACACTGAGCACTTTTAGCTTTACAGTCAGTACTATACACTATATCAATAGTACACTCAGTACTATACATACGACTCGTACTATTAGATACACTCCAAAACACGTATTCTTTTTAGCTGAAAACGTTAGGAGGTCTGTGGTTGACAGAAAGGGATCTCCCGAATTAGCTTTGAGTTTCATTGAAATGTTACAACTGTCATAAATAGATTAATTTTGTTTGTCCGTCGTCTAAACACAATGTTCTTTATCAACACCAAGATTTTGAGTAAAGTGGGCCTACAAAAGATTTGTCAACTCATCGCTCCTGTGAATGCTTTGATAATTGGTCTTTTCATCTAGCAACAATGGTCTAATGCTTGCACAGTTACACTCATTCAACTTGTGCGTCTCACACAAATACACACAGTATACAGAGTTTTATTTTAATGATGGATTGTGGGTTTTGATCTAGTTTTTAGAAAAGAAATGTCGAAAAGCGGAACCCGTTTCTGCGCGCACAAAGCAATGACTACCTTCTTTCAAGCGGATTTCTTTTAAGATATAATTATGTAATCTATATGCATACTTCAGTGGGACATGATCCCTAGCTCATACAATCAGCCTTACCTTCATTCTTGATCGTTGACAGAAAAGTCATGTTTGGCATTTCCGAGAGGATGAGAAGTAATATAGTGTGTCCGTTGAAACGTTTTTATTTTAAAAAACTGTTAATTGTTAAGTTGGAAAATACTCCGTAATATTCGCATTCTTCCGTCATGTTTCATTCCATATGCATTCCACACGGAAAGCTAAGTGTTGTAAAGAGAAGATTTACCCTTGGCGTCTTTCTCCCGTACAATGGGAACCGAGAACCCAAATGTGCATAGTTATGTGTGAATGAGTGTGGAAGTGTGGGTTTGTCTATGTGTGTATGTGTGTGCTTGTATGACTGTGTGCGTGTGCGTGTGTGCGTGTGTGTGTGTGTGTGTGTGTGTGTGTGTGTGTGTGT
>NW_004797563.1:118143-120053 GCF_000002075.1 Aplysia californica | reverse complement strand
ACACACACACACACACACACACACACACACACACTCTCTGAACGCTTTCTCAGGTTATCTCTCACCTGATGGGCGAGACCTAGAAAACACCCCTACATCTCTTACCACACAGGCTCGCTGGGTCACTGAAACTCTCTGAATACCTTGCCAAACTACACTGGGCACCATACTATTATGCTTACCCATAGTACCTTTGTGTTATAAGACAAGGAAAAAAGAGCTAAAAACGGGTCATTGGTTCGTAAGGTCAATGAGAATTTGGCTAAACGCTACATTGGCACAAAGTTACACGTTTGGATAGGACACAGCTGGCATCATTCTGAGCTTCGATCACAGAAGCGTTCAGACGATAAGTGCCGCGGATAAGGCTAAAAGTGCCAAAAGTTGTTACGGTTGTTTAGTTCTGAAAAGATCCTGCTGTTGTTGTTGTTTTTGTATTTCTTAGAAGGCGGGATAAGCAAAGTAGAGAAAGCATGTACACTTGTCAGTCTACCTGAATTACAGAAGAAGAGCGCCAAAAGGTGTTACTATTGTTTAGTTGAGAAACGATCCTGCTGTTGTTTTTCTTTCTTTCTTTGTGTTTTGTTTTGTTTTTTCTTTTAATAAAACGAGGGATGCAAGCAAGAGAAAACTTCACATTAATCAGTGCCTGTATGTATCATAGATACCCGTAGTAACTCAGGGGGTCCTACAGAAAAAGTATCCCATCTATCAAAAATGCTAAAGAGCCCATTGTATTTACAGTGGGACACGATGTCTCACTGTGAATTTGAAATCAACTGTTGAAAAAGTAAATAATATTATGATAGTTCAGTTACTACTGGAAAAGTAACTAATATTACGAGTGTTCTGTTGCTATGGAAACGGCAGCTATGTTGAATGTTGTTGCCTTACTACAATCCCGCTTTGAATGATGTTTCTGTTGTTGGTGCCATCTTGTTGCCGTTACTGAAGCTCTTTTTTTCATCACCGCGACTCTTGTGTTAGTTCGTCAGTGTTTGTGGAGCGAAGGTGTTTCAGCACGTAATATTAATGTCGTTTCTTTTTGCGTGTATGCGTGAGTGAGCATGAACTTTGTAACAACACTGACAATACAATCGACCAGGTTGTTTTTTCCCCGCGAGATGAATAAAGAGCGCCGTCGTCATTGTCATGAGGGATGATTTAGACATTTCTGCTACTATTCAAGCTGTCCGAATAACAGTCTTCGCTATACAGCTGTTGTTGGTGAAATCGTCCGAGAGTACATACGAAGGAGCTTTTCAATTACAACAAACAGTAATGACATTAACTACAGTAACAATAATAACATCAACAACATCAATGAAAATAACAATAACAACAACAACAACAACAAAACAAAAACAGCAATAACAACAACAGTAACAACAAGGAAAACAACAAACCCAATGTAAGCCAGTGCATCGAGGTCACCAAAATGCGACCAGGTTGATGCGTGACCTCAAAAACTGAATGTTGAAAGAGATGACGGACGGGGAAAGGAGATTGGGGTGAGGGAAGGGGGAAAAAGGGGGGGGGGGGGTCAATGATCCGTGTGAAGTGTAACTAGAAAGAAAACAGAACTACTGCTTTTTGGGGTAATTTTTAATGAACAGCCAAACTAGGTCGCATTGATTACGTCACGAATTCGGCAACGAAAAAAAGGTGTAATGCAACGGTTAGATGGATAGATAGATAGATAGATAGATAAAAAGATAGAGAGATAGATAGATAGATAGATAGATAGATAGATAGATAGATAGATAGATAGACAGATAGATATATAAATAGACAGATAGATAAATAGATAGATAAAAAGGTAGATAGATAGATAGATAGATAGATAGATAGATAGATAGAGAAAGAGAGAAAGTTATCACGTGCTTCCTTAAGCACAAGCATTGATCTTT
>NW_004797563.1:114605-115872 GCF_000002075.1 Aplysia californica | reverse complement strand
CATCATCATCATCATCATCATCATCATCATCATCATCATCATCATCATCATCACCATCACCATCATCATCATCATCATCATCATCATCATTATTATCAACATTAAGTGATGACAATTGTTATTGTTGTTATCATTACTGTATCATTATCTAGTTATTAGTGGGAAATTGAGAAGGGAACGAAGCTCTGTGGGCAAGATTGTATCAACAATCAGACTAAAGTCACATACACACCTCTGAGTCCACAAAGGAGGTGTGAGAAAGTTGACCAACTTGTATAAACGAAACGTCAATATATTTAACATGGTCCCCACATATTTAATGCCTTTACCCACGTCCATAACAGACAATGAAATCAGATATTACTGAACCTTTTTAAAACATTCACAGATACCAGACTTCAAGTGTGATGCGATCGAGAAGAAGAGCTTAACATTCTTTAAGAGACATTCCTTAACAGGAACAAAGATCGATGGAAAGCCTTTATCCTCAGCATTGCTTCTATCAATCAATGTATTTCTAGAACTTAATACAGTAGTAAGACTTTTGTTATCAAAGCTGGCATTGCATAATATACACGACAATAAAGTGGAGTCAAGGAATCGTTCGTAAGAATTAATAACAAAATATGTCACTTTTACCTGGACTGTTACGAATGAAGTTTGGTAGGCTTATCTCTGAGAGCAGGAGGTGTGTATCGAATCAGAACAAAATAACAGCGGGCAGTGAACGATGTGACGAATGTGAAACTATTCTGGTTCTGTTGCTATAACTTCTTGTCTCAAAGCGTGAGCGTCAAACGAGGGCGTGAGCTCGAGTGATCTAACCGTGCATGCACGCGCATCCCGCGGCACGTGCCGGCGACGACACTCAGCCAATCAACGGCTGTGGCCGCGAGTCCAGAGTTGCAGCGGTCATTCGCTGGTTGCCACCCACTGCCCGCCCGATTTCGTCGCAGACAACAGTGAACACTCGACTCGAGCGTCAAGGCAGTATCTGACGTCAGCCATTGCGATCACAGCCGCATGGCGCTCGCTCTCTGCTGAGTTCGATCGGCATAAATTATTAATGTTCCCTCCCATGCAAACGCGCACACACGCGCACTGGGGCGGGGGCGGAACTTTTTTTTAGCGGCACCACCATCAGCACCATCATCATCATCATCATCATCATCATCATCATCATCATCATCCCCACCACGAGACCGTCTCCACTACCCGCCTAACAAAGGCCTTTTAGTGCCCCAACATCTGACATCGTCTCGCACTC
>NW_004797563.1:112580-113970 GCF_000002075.1 Aplysia californica | reverse complement strand
TCTCTCTCTCTCTCTCTCTCTCTTTCTCTCTCTCCTCCCAGCCAATGGAATGGCCTTCATACCGTCATCTTGCTGCTTACTCTGACCCCTCACAGACCAGCCTATAGGATCCAAGTCCCAACTTTTTAGTTTGCCTAAGGAAAGACAATTATGCGTTCGAGTTGATGAAATTATTTTTTTCCTCTATTCGCAAAGCCCACAATATCAAGTTTCTGTCTTTGAAAAGGCTTCTTTGTCAAATATTCAAATTTAGTTCACCTGAGAATCAATCATTTTAAAGAGCTCATTATCCCCAATTGTGAACGAATATCACAGAAAGACACCAGGTTGAAATCTGAATACATTATCCGTTTTCAAAAGCTGTCTTGTTTTAAAGAGTGTATCAAAAGGGTTGTGCTTTCTTCAACAGTCTGTCGAAGTCGTGGGTTTGAATTCTTTTCCTGCACTTGTTAAAGAACACAAACATTATGCTGCTTATGAAGCGGCCTTATCATTACATTATTCAAAGACGTGTAGATCTAGCAGTATTAAACTAAGTCTGCGAGTTTGCGTTTGTATTTTCCTGTTCCGAAGTTGTACACGGTTTTTTTAAGCCTCGCCAAAAGCGTCTAGGGGCAGGATGAGTTGAAGATCATACAGCCCATCCCGCCAAAGAGATTGATGATCGTACAAACTTATAGCCCTGTGATTTTATGTCATAACAATGTCGATAAAATACATGTTTCAAGATTTTGAGTTTGAGTTTGAGTAGAGAGAAGCACATCGACACAATAATCGACATATGGTGCAGAGAGGAAGCAAGATCGATAGACAGGAACAAAACAGGTTAAGGAAATGTGACAGACACACGTTATACTTATGCAAGGCAGCCTAAGAAAAGGGCGATGGAAACACTTCCTAAATATATATTGCTGTTTGAAAAACCCTCTCCCCTACCCACACAACCACACATGCATACAACCAGCACCCTTTTATCCAAGAGGAAAGTTCTGTAAACAAATTTTAACATATAACCTGGTGAAACTACAAGCTGTCAGGCTTCAGTGCCGAAAGAATAATACCATGCTGACTGGTTTCAAGCCCACAGGTCGTTTATTCGTCTTTGTATTCTTGAAGCGGAAAACTCCATCTTTTTGTCATTATTTATCCTGGTACAAATAAGGGAGTGGGATACTATAATATAGTATTATTATAATATTATTATAATAGTGTATGCTTTATTATGCCTGTGTGCGCATGCGCGCACGCGTGTGTGTATGTGTGTGTGTGTTCCTGTTCGCTGTCTCTGTGTATGTGTGAGGGAGAGTGTATGCAGGTGTATATTATGAGTGTGTGCATGGGTGTGTACGTGTGTGTGAGAGAAATTGAAAGAGAGAGAGAGAGAGAGAGA
>NW_004797563.1:108582-110323 GCF_000002075.1 Aplysia californica | reverse complement strand
AAGTAAAGTAAAGTAAAGTAAAGTAAAGTAAAGTAAAGTAAAGTAAAGTAAAATAAAGTAAAGTAAAATAAAGTAAAATATAGTAAAGTAAAGTACAGTAAAGTACAGTAAAGTAAAGTAAAGTGAAATAAAGTAAAATAAAGTAAAATAAAGTGAAGTAAAGTAAAGTAAAATAAAGTAAAGTAAAGTAAAGTAAAGTAAAGTAAAGTAAAGTAAAGTAAAATAAAGTAAAGTAAAATAAAGTAAAATATAGTAAAGTAAAGTACAGTAAAGTACAGTAAAGTAAAGTAAAGTGAAATAAAGTAAAATAAAGTAAAATAAAGTGAAGTAAAGTAAAGTAAAATAAAGTAAAGTAAAGTAAAGTAAAGTAAAGTAAAGTAAAGTAAGGTAAAGTAAAGTAAAGTAAAGTAAAGCAAGTTTCGGAACTACAGTCGAATTTGTCCATGACGGCCACCTATTGCAAAGGACAAAAAGGGTTTTCTTAGATAGGTGGATGTCTTGGACGATGTATGATTTAGAGAGAAAAAAAGAAGATTCTATTGGGGAAGTGGGGAGCTGTTATTTGTACGGGTGATTGTCTTGAACAGGTAGCCGTTAGAGCAGGTTCGACTACTCTTTATCCCGCTCAGCTGACCATGTCTTCAGGCTTTACACGACAATTTGGACCTTGTGTTTGAAAAGCTTCAGTGACCAACAATAATACATTCCAACAGTCTTTTTGCGGAGGTAAATATATTTTTTTTATTAAACAAATATAAAAACGGACGAAAATCGCGGGTGGTAGTGAAAAGAGGGGCGTTTCCCTAAACACCTTATAGTGTGGGATTGTAAAGTCATTTTTCAGCCTGCATGCCGAATGCGGAAGATTTACACTTCATCATTAGGTTCAGGTTTCAGACAACATAATTTAGGGGATTCGAAAGTGCCAACTGCATCCATGTAATGATTGAGAAGAAAACATCGCGCTATACAAAAACGCGTTTCCCCCGTAGCGCTTAACGATTTCCTCACTCGACCATGACGGTTGTGACTTTCGAGAACATAAAAACATTTAAGTAAATACAAGGCTTTATAGGAGATCTTTTAGACCTCGGCATACTTCCCAGTGCAATGGGGGCGCAGTGCAGAAAAATCCACTATCGCCCCCAACCCCCCACGCCCAATCCTTCAACCCTTCCAATCACCCATATAACCCCTCACCCTACCCGCTTTTGTGCCCTTATGTCTCTTTACACTCCTTACTTTGTTTTTATTCCATTTTTAGGGAGGCTTGTGTTTTTTAAATTCCCTATGAAGTTGTAAGAGTAGTGCAAGCGGAACACTGAAAGGCAAAAGTGTTTAGCCACATACCACAGTCGAACGAGGATAAATTGCAGCTATTTATTTGCACTCCCTCCAGCCCAAACAACTCTCTCCCTCTCCCTCTCTCTCTCTCTCTCTCTCTCTCTCTCTCTCTCTCTCTCTCTCTCTCTCTTTCTGTAGCATACATGCTCTCAAACTAACAACAGATTACCTACACACGCACAAACTCAAACAAACAAACAAATGCATTTTCTCTATCAATTTCTCTATCTATCTATACATCTATCTATCTATCCATCTATCTATCTATCTATCTATCTATGTATCTATCTGTGAGTACATTTAACATTTCTCCCGTTTCTGTCTCTCTCAGCTCTCATACACACAGACACAGACACACACTCACACAGACACAGACACACACACACACACACACACA
>NW_004797563.1:104367-106867 GCF_000002075.1 Aplysia californica | reverse complement strand
GATTTTCAACTGATGCCATCTGCTTTTTTCAAGTTAAACATGCCTTTTATTATCTCATACTAATAAATTGTACAAACCTCACCTATAGATTTGACGTATCTCATGTCTAGAGGGGGTAAAATCCGAGAGATTATCGTTCATATTGTCAACCCTCATCGCAGATAATTATATAATATACTCAAAATCTAATAAAGCAATATTCGGGGTTTGGGGTTAAGTTGCAAACACGCTGCCACTGCCCTAAAGTGGTATTCGAACAAGAGCATGCCGGTATTTTTGGTCAAAATCTTGGTGGACGATCCTGGTTTGAGTTCTCGAAACGACGCCCTGGAACTTGGTTCTATAAAACTTTTTCATAGGTCCCCGCCCACCTAGCTGTCATGCAAGGCCTAGAAGTAAAATGCAGATGTTGCTAGCAACTTGTGCAGCGTTTTTATCTACAATCCGTAGTTAATTTAAGATGCTCTGGTCCATATCTCAAACGTAGTGTTCAGAACTTGGGTTGTTTCTGGGAAGTTTTCAAGGCTCACCACCTATTTGGCTCAGTCCTATCGAGGATGAACGTTGAATTCGGAGGTGCCGGCTCTTAATAACCTTTAACTTTTGAAACAAGCGTTAAACTTATACAACTTTGCATAGTATTTTTTTCGTAGTACGGAGACTCATTCAACGGATCACGGGGTAAATTATTTCTTTAATCACAGAAGAGACTCTCGAAACCGAACACCAGCTAGAATTACCTGTCAGTTACCTGCTGAACGTTTTAGTTTATTTGTTACACTGGAAGCTATCCACAACACTATCAAGAAGCATTGTACAAGAGTTTTCCAGTGGCTTATTTTTGCAACGATGAAACAGAGGGGCGTTTGAACATTTCGTATTCCAATGATGCTCTTGATCTTTGGGGTTACTGATACTTAACCATTAAGAGAGAGAAAGAGAAGGAAAGAGAGAGCGACAGAGAGAAAGAGAGAGAGAGAGAGAGAGAGAGAGAGAGAAAGAGAGAGAAAGAGAGAGAGAGAAGGGGGAGAGAGGGAGGAGAGAGAATGAGACGGTGGGAGAGGGGAACAGGCAAAATAGGATCAGGAAATTTGTACCCTTTAGTTTTAGTAAGAGTATAACGGAACTTGCAACAAAATAATAAGGTCATAAAGTGTCGAAGATTAGAAGTTTTACAAGATAGAAATATACGCAAAAAGAAGGAGGAAGGATAACAAATATAGATAGGAAGGAAGGAGAAAAAAACCCACCAGAGCACCCGCCAACAGCGCACCCAGGCTAGTATGATTAATTGATATCTATCAGAAAAAGAATGTGCAGAAGTGAAAGTTGTTTACATCTCAGTACTTTGGTGCGGTCTTTTGGTGCTATTTTCTCAATAATATGTACTTTATGATGTTCAAGCAGTGTTGTGGGAAGAAATTCTGTTAATTTTTAAGGCCATGTCCTAAAGTTGAAGAGGACTTGCTTGTAGATTACGTTTGGTTAAAACTTGGCTAGATTAAAAGTCTCATAAGTTGAGGATGCCTGACGAACTGCCAGTTTTCAACTGACAGGTCAGTTTTCATTGTTTCTACAATTTTGCACGTCTGTAAGACGCATTTTGACCCCTAAATAAGATGACCATGAAGTAATCTTACTCACAAAGTTAAATATTGAGCTACCATGTACACACAGCACTAAGAAAAAAAGTTCGTTCTGTAGTTAATGCATTGTTACCAGTCATTCTGTTTTGACAACATAACCCAAACAAAAGTTAATAATGAAGAAAACGTATGAAATGCATTCGCTTAAATTGGAAACTGTTCTAATGTTCTGAGGCGAAAACTATCGAGCCAGTTTGCTTTTACTCCAACCCAGCAACAATCCCATTTTTTTACAAAGAAAGAAAGTCGCCACAAATATTAGGAAACGTTAACGATAATTACAGACGGCAAAACTATGTAAACAAAAGTTTCAACAAAGATAATATAGGTGATTAATAAAGGATACCAATAAGAAACGAGTGGCATACGATAGAGAGGCCGACATTTTTGCGGTCTATAAGTGAGAGACGTGATATAATAATCGATGGGAAGAGAAATTTAATTTTTTCTGCAGCAGCCTTAGAAACTGCCTGTTGCGTATATTTATTATTATGAGCTGAAAGGGAGGAAGATTTAGAAACTAACTAAGAAGAATAGCAGAAAGGTAGGATTGGCGGTGTATCATTCATCTCGACGATTCTGTCTGTCTGTTTGTTTGTCAGTCTGTGAGAGACAGAATGAGAATAAGAGATAAAGAGAGAAAGGGGAGGGGAGAGCAGAGAGAAAGAGAGCGAGAGAGAGAAGGAGAGAAGGGGGCGAAGGAGAGAGAGAGGGAGAGAGAAAGAAAGATGGAGAAAGAAATAGAGGGAGTGAGAGCGAGAGCGAGAGAGAGACAGAGAGAGACAGAGAGAGGGGGAGAGAGGGAGAGAGAGAGAGAGAGAGAGAGAGAGAGAGAGAGAGAGAGAGAGAGAGAG
>NW_004797563.1:102017-103052 GCF_000002075.1 Aplysia californica | reverse complement strand
CTATCTATCTATCTATCTATCTATCTATCTATCTATCTATCTATCTATCTATCTACATACTCACCTATCTATTTATCTGTCCAGCTACCTACCTACTTATCTATGTATCTATCTATCTATCTATACATCGTAGGTACCTACTGTTGCTAAAACAACCAGGATTTTCTCACCTTGGCAGTAAAAACTGGAACACTGTGGGAGCAGAGAAGCTCACGGTAATCGGATCACACACTCCCTCTCTGCTAGGGCAAACCCGTTCCCCACAAGCCCACCTTCTCAGTCGCCATCAGACACCGCCAAGCAGAGCAGGCAAGTTATGAAATAGGGAAACAGGTATCCAAGAAGTGAAAGTAGTGCAAGATCAAACACTATATCCACAAGTTACAGATTACAACTGTACACGCTAGCACAAACCCGCGTAGGTTATTATAGGTTCCAGAACAGATCTTAAAATATATTTCTAAAGAATCCGCGTACCAGAAAACACACATATGATTAAAAACACACATACACTAATCCGTTGGAACAGGTTATATCCACAGAAGAACTCGAAAAGTAGAAGGGGGGCCGAATTCAGAACGGGTACTGCTGCTCTCTTTCGTTAATCCTGCTGCTTTCAAGAAATGCACACACGAACACACACATTCACACTATTATTAAGCTTCTAAATGAGACGATCTAGTACACACTTGTCATTGACGAGCAGGCAAAAACCACGAAATCAGCACAAGCGCGATTTAGACAGCGCCCCTGTCGATAGACTCTGCTACGCGTAAATACACCAGTGAAGAAGGAGGGGAAGAAGGAGAAGAAGAAGGAGGAGGAGGAAAAAAAGCAGAGGGAGAGGTAAAGAAGAAAAAAGAGCGCGCGCGCTCGCTCAACCTGAGCCGAGAGCTATAGGTTTTCCTAAAGACCAGCAGCGGGGAAAGCCCTCGCCTTCTTCTTCGCCCTCATATTGCTGGTGCCCCCGTTTTCGGTGGAAAGGTTTGGTTTGGGTTTTTGAGTAAGTGTGTGAAAGGGGAGGGTGAAAGGGGG
>NW_004797563.1:99483-100559 GCF_000002075.1 Aplysia californica | reverse complement strand
ACACACACACACACACACACACCCACACACAAGCATGTCGTAACTTTTCTGTCTTTTTTGTGAGTCAAAATACATCATAGGAAGGATACAGTGTAATTAGTTTCCTGTCGTTTTTATTCTATTTCACCCCTTGTCGAAGACACTGCTAGTACTAGACTCAATTTTCGCTCTGTACATAAGCGTGCGCATGGGCATCTTCAAGCACACAATGGATCACACATGCCGTCTCATTGTTGATTTTGTATTATATTTTAAAGTTCTGTCTCAAATCAAAGCTTATTTAATTTGTGAAATACATTACGTCGTTGCAAAAAAGCGCTTTTGTCTTAAAACTAACCCTATAATTTTATTATTTTTCTTCTTTCTTAAGTTTTCTCATTTTCAGCCAGCTGGACGTTTATTGGCGGACATTCCTACAAAAAAAACCTTTGTGTCTTGTATCTCAACCTGTCTGCATTGTTTTGGTTCCAAGCCTGATCCCATCTTCTCTGATCCCCCCACCCCACCCAACCCACCTTCTCTATTATGGGTTGAACGAGTACTTTTAATTTTGCTTCCAGAATATTTCTCGAGTGAATTGTGGCGTTCGATATGTGATATGTTCAAAGTGGTTAGGATTTGGTTTCATTACGTCTGGGGCAGTTTTAAAACCTATACTTCTTGGTACTTTTTCAATCTTTACTTTTTTTTTAAATCGGATTTTTTTTTTCTTTCTTCTGGACACTTTTATAGTGCTTCAATGATTATAACTTTTCATAATGAAAACTGTAATTCTAACTCACACTTTCTTACACATGCACTCTATTAGAGATTACACTTCTACGAAGAAGGTTTACAACTTCATTGGGAATTGAAGGATCTTGGGAGCTAAGCCAAAGATTAAACAAGCGTCCATGTATTTTTTTCACGAAGTAAAATCAACATTTACGTGCACAGTTTATATATCATCGCCGTACCTTTGACAACCAGATCCAATATTCAACAAAAATAAGACAAAGAAAAACATTATTCAGAACGCTGTCGCAGATTTTGGATCAAACTCTATTGGTTAGTTGTTTTTTGGCATATATAATAGT
>NW_004797563.1:94721-97854 GCF_000002075.1 Aplysia californica | reverse complement strand
CACACACACACACACACACACATACACACACACATACATACACACACACACATACACACGCGCGCGCCGCGCTCGCAGAGAAACGTCCTTACGCATGGATCAACGAGCAGTATAAACAGAAATTATGGTAAGTTGTGCAAACAAAGGCGCTGTGGGGAGAAAGAGAGCCAGCAAACAGAGAACTTCATAACTGAAGCACCACCGAGAGGATTATACGGTTCGCAGTTTTGACTATTCTTTTGAAATGAATTATGTGGGTGGTTTCCTTCAAGTGCTCTCTAGGTACAAACAGCGCTCTCTGAGTCGATCAATGTCGCGGGTTTATAACTCTCGGAGGGGTGAGATTTAGAGAAAAGCAATGTTCCTCTGGGGGGAGAAGGGGATGGGGGGAGGTAGGGGAGGTGGGAGAGTATGGGGAGAGTAGGGGAAGGCAATCAAGCAGGTGTCTCCTTCTGGATTTCATAAATGCCACGACTTGACCTAGTTTCTCCTCGCTCAGCGGAACCCACCTGTGAAGATTCTCCCAATCACGACTAGTATGGTTTCGGATAATGGATAACAGTCCTTTTTTTTACAGAAAAAAAACAGGATTCCTTTTCATTAGAGACCGCTTAATTACGTTTCAATGTATGTCTGCGAAAGGTCTTAGTTGGTATTGGAGTGCCATTTTAAGTCTTTACATCTGAAAATAAATTCCAGGAAATCTGCTTGGATCGAAATCAGAATATCTAGGTAACGAGGGATACATCGTCAAAGAAGAAATAGATCTATCCAGATACTTGATAGAAATTGTCCTCACACTGGAATCAAACCCAGGTCTTCTGTGTGCGAAGAGGAAGCGTCTAAGCGCTTCATCATAAAAGCTGTCTCACCACACACTTAGCCTAGGAGATTTAAATTTTGTCAGTATTGAGATCGGCAGGGAAATTTTTCTAAAACTTTATATTGAATTCAACGACGCTGTCTGGTAAGTTCAAGTCAACTGAATAATTAACAAAAATATCAAAATCACGTTGTACGTACGTTGTAAACAAATACAAAAGAAAGGCGCAATGTGGGCCTCGTTAGCGTTAGCAAAAATGTAGAAACAAGGCCCGCAGACATGACTCTACGTTTAACCATTCGTCGGGTTTTACTATCGTATCCATACGACGTGGGGAACTCTGTGCCACCACTTTCCAAAGAAGAAATTTACTCGTTGATCCGATCCGTACTAGAAGTATTCTAAAATGTGAAGAATAAAACCCCGCGGGTACAAAATGCCCCCAGGTCGTACGGATAGGGTTTTAAAAAATTACTTTAATTTCTTAAAAGTGCTCCTCTGGCACTAGAAGTGAAAAAGGGAGTGGTTTGTTCCTATAAATAACTACACGTCTTTCAGATCGTTATTAGAGAGAGAGAGAGAGGGGGGGGGTATCTGCTAAATCAAGAACTATAGAATGGAATGGATTCAACTGTACAAATGTAACAGCTGAATTAGATTACGCTAGAGTAAAAACTTACGTCCTTTTTTCCTTTCTTTTTGGTCTTTGATCCTAAGAAAATGCTATTTGGCCTAGCTGAGAAATTGACATACTTTAAAAATGGAGGCGAAATTTAGTGCGTGATTATCCTTCTTCCTTTTTCAGTTTGGGAGGGAAGGATCTAAATAATATGTGTAAACATTAGAAATAACTGTACATGAATGCCAAATCATAACAACTGCATCCAGCGTGTTAAGATGTTGGAGACATTCGCCTTCCATCTCGAATTAAACTCTCTCTCTCTCACACACACACACACAGACATACACATATACGCAGACAAATCAAACACACAAGCAGACAAATCAAACACTCACGCTCGCGTACAACAAGTCCCAATACGTCGCACGATCAGTCTTTTCCCAACCATGTTCTTTATAACTGGTGTAATTCATTCTACCTGGACATAATTCTTCCTCCATTATCTCATTTGCGCAGACACAACGCTGTAGAAAATGACGGTTTTAATGCCTTAATTGTGCGATGCATTAAGTAATGTTTGGCTACATTGTATTAAGGTACCAGCGGAGATTCCTTCCCTGGGGCGACATAATTACCTGGCAAGACAATGGGGAACACGGCTTCTATTATGACGTTCCAAAGTACTCACTACAACTCATAGAAGTGGATTAGGAACAGAGGCGGCACCGGTGGCGATTTTGTATTATCGTTGCCAAAGTAGTATAATTTGACTCCATCGATTTGCATTTTACTTTTCTAAGTGGAGATTTGTTGGGGGGGTGGGGGGGTGGGTCTGGCTTTTTTTAAAAACTGAAGCGTAAAAAACCCAGGTAGAGTACTGTCGGTTGTTAGTTTTTAGTTTTAGTAGAGGTTTTACGGCGCTCGCAACTGCATAAGGTCATATGAGCGCCAGAATATTAGAGGCGTCACAAGAGAATAACAAACATAAAAAGGAAGAAGGAGAGATAAGGACGATAAACGTTTGATAGAAAAGCTGGAGCAAACCACACCAGAGCACCCGCCAACCACCCACACTGTCGGTTCTGATGGAAGTGGTTTTCTTTGTAAAAAAAAACCCACAACAAACACAACAAGAACACAAAACGGTGACAGCAAAAATCTAAGAATTACCTTTGCACTCCCTGTATGTTCTTAATTCTGTCGCAGTGTGTTCTTTGTTGAGATTGCAGATAGCCATTAGATTGCAGATAGCCATTAGACTGATTTTTAAAAAGAAAAGTGTTCACTACTTTTCATAAACGTTAATGACGGCTAAAGCTGAACATTTACAGAACACTACAAGTAAGACTTTGTCGATATTCTACAACTCTGTGTAAGAGTGATATTATACATCCTGATGCTTTCAATGACAGTATAGATTAAAAGTGCCCGAAAAAAAGACCCACCAACCTTTTAACAAATTGATGAATGAATGAATGAATAAATGAATGAATGAATAAAGGAAGAAAGGCAGGAAAAAATTGATGAATGAATGAATGAATGAATGAATGAATGAATGAATGAATGAATGAGGACTCGTTCGCAGGGGTCTTTAGTTGGGACACACAGAGGAGCGCATAAGTAAGGAGCGTATGGTAAGGTCCCATTCACAGGCACTCATAGTCAAGCATACAACGAGCAAGAGCGCC
>NW_004797563.1:92070-94621 GCF_000002075.1 Aplysia californica | reverse complement strand
CACCACCATTTCCTCATAAAGTCAATATTTTATTTTTCTTTATCAGCCGTTTTCTCAAAACGCGACTTTCCTCTATACTTTTTAAAAATAACTCCACCATTTTTTATCTCATCTTCACGAAATTTTCACAGAATAAAGAGAAGATGTAATACTCAAAATTTATTTCTTGAATTTTTGATATATTGAATAGATTTTTGGTGGTGGTATTTGGAGTGTGGATTTTCACCCGATTTTTTGCAAACTTGAATGCTACCTCAGGAAAAAATTTATTTAAAATTTTCTAATTCGTTTAAGAAAAAAACAACAATCAAATTTTTAGATCTAATGTTTATTTACACGCATGCAAAAAACAATCAATTTCCATGAGCAATAAGTGCGGCATTCATTACGTAAGACATGTCAACAAAATGCAATATGGCGGCCGTATCCATGGGAACAAAACATTTTTCACAAATTTTATTGCGAATTTTAAGACTCCTTACTATGCTTGTTATATGTGTGAAATTTGGTAAAATGTGGTCAAGTAATAAGCGAGACGGCCTTCATGTGTAGCCCCCCCCGCCTCCCCCGCCCCTTTATCTAAGTTAAAAAATCGAGGACTTGAGTAGACTTTTACCAAAAATTCTTTGTCATCAGGAAAGCTGAATACTTCAATTTTTCATTCATTGCCAGCTTCATAGAAAACATGTCGCATGATTGTCGTCTAAAATGTAAGCAGATTTTAGAACTTCTTTAAAAAGACTAAAACGTTGAAGCAAAACTATACACTGAAAAAAACTAAATTCGCCTTGTTCATGATTGCAATGAGCAGACGACATTTTTACAGCTGTACTGTGCAAGGGTAAAAAAAAATAATTTTAATATAGAAAAAGGATAAAAAGATAAACGCGCATGAAGTAGTTCTATATTATCATACTACTGCGACTTTCAACTATCGTTTTAATGAGAGCAAACTTGGAGTTGTTCCAAATGTTTCGTGCCTAAAATCTCCATTCGTACTTGAACTATACAATCGTTTTTAGAGTAACAAGAGAAAAAAGAATTTCAACCAAAACAGAAAAATCACCACCAAACAATCCCCGTCCCTATTTCAGTGCGTCAATTTTCACGTATGATCGAATTTCACAAGCGTGAACAATTCACTTTCCCTCTCTGCCAGAAGTATGAATAAGCATTTATTTCTCTTTGGCTGAGTGTAAGAAATGCCTTCTGTAATGAAAAGGACAGGGGGTAAAGGGTAGTTTTGAATCGTTCTCTACAATTCTCTTTTCAGAGAAGAGAAATTTCTCCTCTCTCTGGCCACGCGCCACAGGCATTGGGGAGTGCCCCCCCCCCTTCCCCCTCCCGCGCCCTGAATCAACAGGCTAGTTCTGGGGGCAGAGGGAGTCATAGAAGCGGGAAAATGATATAGTGTGGTTGAAGGCATTGGGGAGTGTCCAAGCATCAGTTCAGGGGAAATAGGGTGCCATTATATGTGGGAAGATGATGTAGTGTTGTAGATGGCATTTGGGGAGTGTCCCTTGGATTGAAAGGCTGGTTCGTGGGGCACAGGGTGCCACAGAAGTGGGAAAGTGATATAGTGGGGTAGAAAAAAATTATATGTCACCTTTAATGACCAACATATGAAGCTGTACAACAATAGTACGGTTTTCTGTTGTCTAAACAAAGCACGCTTGATCTGAATCATGTCTGGGGGTTTTCATTTGAGAATAGTTCATAGTTTAGGAACTCTGTCCACGCTAGCAGATGACAAATGGACGGAAAAAAGGTCCATTATGGGTTTTTTAAATGTTTTTTTTTAAATTTATTTTTTTAGGAGCTTCTATCGCCTTTTATCTTGTGTCAATTCTACAGCCTCAACGTCAGTAAGCGCCGTACACGTTCCTATTACTCTGAGGTTGCCTTAGACAATAAATTCTTGAGGACCAATTCAAACAGGCATTGCAAGATAATCATATATTCTCGAACTGCCTGAAAACACATCGTGCATGTTCTATCATTTTCGTGGCATCGCAGTGCAATCAGGCGCTCGTCAAAAGAATTAAATGGAAGGAACTGACATTTTCCCGCCCTTTTGCATTTTTTGATAAAATTATTTTAATTTCTATTTATTTATTTATTTACTTCTATCTTTATTCCTTCATTTAATTATTGTTTGTTTTGGGAGTTGTTGTGTTTGGGGGTTTTTTGTTGGTCTTTTTGTGTGTGTTTTTTTTTTTGGCGGGGGGGGGTGTCAATATCTTTCATGTCCATTTAAGAACACATTTTTTGTATGGATTGTATTTCTTAAGACTTAAATAAAAGTCGCAAAAATGGTAAATTGGCAGTTTCCAAACACACTCAAGCGTTGGAAGTCACCAAACTTTGGTGATCAGTTTTTCGCTACACCTCCCCCCATCCCCCACCCCTCTCTCTCTCTCTCTATCTCTCTATCTCTCTCTCTATCTCTCTCTCTCTCTTTATCTATCTATCTATCTATCTATCTATCTATCTATCTATCTATCTATCTATCTATCTATCTATCTATCTATCTATCTATCTATCTATCTCA
>NW_004797563.1:86770-90555 GCF_000002075.1 Aplysia californica | reverse complement strand
CGTTAAGGTGTTCGCCTCTCATTGTCTAGGTCCTGGGTTCGAATCCGGATAGCAAAGTAAAATTATCTTCTCTAAAATTGTCCCCTTTCATATCCTTTCCTGCTCTCTAACAATGTTCTATCGTTTGCTTTCGTCTCAACTTTCTTCCTCCACCCCATCGCCTCATTTACCCCCTCCTCTGGGCTCCTGACTCTTTCTGCTGCCTTTCTACTACTACTTCTTGGCTTCTTCTTACTGCTATCTTTCAGCCTCACCCCTATCTTCTGGTGGGAAAGATCTACACCTAGCCTTCCCGGCGGTCAACATGTTAAAGATCCCTGGGTGATTCAAAATCGATAAGAGCAGGCATCGGCCGCCACCCGGACAAAATTCACAATTTCCTACCAACTGAAAATGTTTACTGTGTCTCGCGAGCTCATATGACCTTATTATACAGTTGCGAACGCCGTAAAGCACTTGCAAAAAAAAAGAGCCGACTGGTAAGCAAAAGTAAAAATAGAACAAGATGTCTTGTACAGGAAAGACCACCTGTGTCGCTTCAGTAAGGCGATATAAAGGTGACATTCTCAGACTCTACAATTATTACAGGCCAGGATCTAATGATTTCTACTTTTTCAGAAAAAAGAAAAAAGATAAATACAGTGTATAAATATGCAAAGTGATTTATTCCAGTGATTAGAAGTCATAAACGTTTTTACTGCTCGAATTATTCTTCCCTCTTCTCCTACAATCAATCAATCAATCAATCAATCAACCAATCAATCAGTCAATCAGGGAGTTGAGAAAGAAACAAAAAAGAGAAAGAAAGAAAGACATGAGTGAATGTGTGAATGAGAGAATGATTGAAGAAAGAAAGAAAGAAAGAAAGAAAGAAAGAAAGAAAGAAAGAAAGAAAGAAAGAAAGAAAGAAAGAAAGAAAGAAAGAAATTTAAAAATCACATAAATGTTGCTGCCCATTCCTCTCAAAACCTCCCGTACTGATATCTTCCTGTATGACACACGCTCCTGCTATGACGTAGCCCCAACCCGCACTCGACATTTACCTTACACGCAACCTGCTCCCCGGGGGAAATGATTCCCTTTTTCCAGATTATTATAGGCCTAATTATTTTCTCTTTAATTATCATTTTTTTAGGGCTAGCTCTACTCTTTTTCCCCCTGTTCTCTATGTGTGTGGGGTTGTTTGGGGGAGGGAGGGGGTTGTATGTTTGTTTTTGTTTTTGTTTTGTTTTTGTTTTGTTTGTTTGGGTTTTCTGGTCTTTGTTGTTGTTTTATTTTATTCGTTTCTTTTTTTTTTTTCGTTTCTGCTTTTTCTTAATTTCTTGTCATTTTTTCCCTTTTTTTGCTTGAGGGGAAAGGGAGGGGAGGAGTGCTCCAGTTATATGTTGTTCTTTTGGCGAGACCTGCAGATAGGGGTCACGCGAGGTCGCAATCACCGAGTGCCATAATCCCACCAGAAATGTGATCAATTTAGATCGGACACTGATTCTCTGGGGACCCAGGGAACAACAAAAAGGAAATCAAAGAAATAAAAGACGAAAAAAACCCACTCAATAACGTGTGGGGAAACTTCCCTCCCCCACCCCCGACCCCCATCCCCCCAAAAAAAGAAGCCCTATGCAGGCCACCCTTACTCAACTTGCTCTTTCTTTACAATTACAATGCAAACTTATATCTAAGAAAAACTGTTTCGGTAAGATAACATTTCGGTCTGATTAAGGGAATGCCACTACGTGACACAGACTGACAGAAAATAAAACTCTTACTTGGGGGTCCAAAAGTCGCTATTCGAAAGCAGACGTCAGTGTCTGTTTGTTTCGTTATTTCTTTTCTAGTTTTTAACTAGCAATATAACAAGTGCTAAAGTCATGGTTCTGGTTGACGTCGACGAAGTGAGTGTTAGGCACGAGACTGCTTGGCGAGGAATCCAACTGATTGTAACTATGCCACACCACAGGAATGAGGAAACAGATTCCAGTCCCGATTGGAACCTTCAACCTACTTTTCTGAGCTGATAAACTCTTACCCACCAGTTACTTAACTTCAGCCAGATTGTTTTCGTCGCCATACTACGGAATGGTTTGGTCTAAAAAGAAAAACTACCGTACCTGTTGCTATGGGCAATGCTTTAGACCTGTGAACACGTTGCTTATCCTCCATTAAGATGTACGTAGTAAACAGACTCTTGAATTGACATGATTACGTTAGTCGCTTTTGGTGCGGTTTTTACCTCCAGACTCTAAAAGCACCTTATTGCTCCTGCTTTGGACAGTCGTTTCCAGACTCGACCGATATGCTAAAGATTAAGGTTTGAATTCTCGTGGGTCCCAATTTTTGTCTCTGTCGTAGAAAATTTGAACTAGTGGGTGACGAGAAAAAGCAGGACAATAAATAATAACATTTTTTAAAGTGCAGATAATTGAGCAGTAAGCAATGACTGATGATGTCTGTTTCAGGTCAGGCACTTGAAAAAGATATTGCTGGAATGTTCTCTTAGAGTTGTAACCCAGAGTGCGTCACAAGGGATCAATTTCTAGGCTCTAGGACCAGGTGCGTTTAAAATCCCGCTTCATGTCACAATAGAGGCGTTATTAGAATACACACATCAAGAACCATCTTACAACATAATATAAAAATGATGTCCTTTTGTTTCGTTATTTCCTTCCTATTTATTGTTACTGAAATGTCTCAAATATTTCTGCTTCCGAGCATATCAAGGAAGTCGAGATCAGACGGCAGGGAGGGAAGCAGTACTTGGGCAATCTACTTCCCCTATGTATACTGCCAAGGCAAAGCTGTATTGTATCATGCATACTAGTTTAATATAGTCTGTCATGACGCAAAAGGCCATCACTTTTAACTGGAAATAAGTTTATGACAAGTCGCTACTTAAGAATTAAAACGTCCTATCTGCTAAGTACCTTGTTTTGAGAAATTTGAAATTAAAAATTTTGATTTTCACAACATATCAGCTTTTTCAAATGCAGGTCTTTGAATGTCTGGACAACGACTCTGAATAATCCTACGTTTTTGATATAGCAGTTCGAACATTTGGTTTCTGACATCATAAACTTAATAACTCAAAACAGCCAAAAATGTCAGATAGAACTTTGTAATCCTAAGGTAGAGAAGTGCCGAAGTCATTTTCTAAGAAAAAAACCAAACCGCCCAGTCTGTCCCGAGTTTCCACTTCTGTGAGGTAGTGAGTCCACCTTGTTCTCGGTGTGACCTTGAGCAGGGCCAAGCTGACTGAGGTGCCAGATCCTGGATTCCTTGTCTCCCTGACCTTTAAGACTTTTCCGCCGTACACACGCCGGCCTGGCACGGGACATACTACGCACATCTTGGCACTCAACAGGATCAGTCAGGCGATAGAGAAAGAAGAAGAAGAAGAAGAAGAAGAAGAAGAAGAAGAAGAAGAAGAAGAAGAAATAAACAGGAAAACAAAAGCAAAACCAACAAAAAAGAAAAGAAAAAGAGCCACGAGCGTGCGTGTAATCTAAGGTAGGAGGAAAAGTATCGAGAACGAGCGTGTGCAATCTAATTGAGCATTATGGCGAGTGATCGTTTCCGATTTCTGAGAGCATGGTCTCGGTGATGATGCATATATCGCTTTCTAACACAGAGGTATTTATAGTGGCTTTTGGGAGAAATTTTTTTGCTGTATTTTTTAGGGAAGACGGGAAATGGGGGTGGGGGGTGTAACGATGTTGGGGGATAGCAGAGTGACATAGATAGATAGATAGATAGATAGATAGATAGATAGATAGATAGATAGATAGATA
>NW_004797563.1:80766-84358 GCF_000002075.1 Aplysia californica | reverse complement strand
GAGAGAGAGAGAGAGAGAGAGAGAAGGACACTCGTAGTGGAAGGCTAAGTCAGTGTACACACTCACAGTAAGCACTGATGCCTTATAGTGTCTTGAACCCTGACCCTGGCACGCGACGAGCGTGGGAAAACTCCGAACGCGTGCGTAAGGGGAAGGGGCGAGGGGCGGTGGCCATCCATTTCTTTCCTTTTATCCATACCTGTTTTACTTTCCTACTTTTCTTCCCTCGTCTTTCTTTTTTTCTTATACTTTTCTGTACCTGTTCAGGTAGGTCTTGTGGGTGAGTGGGCTTAAGGCGTCTTCACATCAAATACACGGAATGCTACATTCTGACGCTTAGAAAAACGGATGGATAGGAATTTCACTTTCTATTAATTTTCTTGGATGTCGATCGGTGCTATATTATTGTATTCTAGTTTTCGGTGAGGTAGTCATATTAAGGGGGGGCTTTCGTAGCCAAGAGGTTAATGTGTTCTCTTTTCATTCTATAGGTCCCTGGTTCGAATCCGGATAACGACGGAACATTTTCTCCTCCTCTCACTTCCTTTCTTGCTCTATAACAATGTCCTGTCGTCTGCTTTCGTCTCCAATTTCTGCCCCAAACCCCACACCCATTTTGCTCCCTCCTCTGGGGTCCTGACTCTCTCTGTAGCCTTTCTACTTCTACTCCCTGGGTCCTCCTTACTGCTGTCTTTCAGCCATACCCCTGATCTTCTGGTAGAAAAGATCTTCACATAGCCGGACAACCGGACAAGGGGGGAAATTCTCGGAGGTCGCGTGAGCAGGTTGTGCACGTTAAAGATCCCTCGGAGGTCCAAAGATCGATAAGTGCACCATAAGTTCGACCGCCACCAGGGCATAATTCAAAATTTCCTACCAACTGAAAATGTTAAATGTGTCCCGCGCGCTCTTATGACCTTAAGCAGTTGCGAACGCGTTGAACACTTACCAAAAAGAAAAAAAAAATGAAAGTCAGAATAAATTGTTTCAAAGGAACAGTGCTTGGGCTAGCCTATGGCGTCGAATACCGTAATTTAATCTTAATTACTTTTCGGAATTTTTAGAACATGAATCTTGACTACCTGTATATCAAATCGGAGATGACCGTTCCAATCCGCCATCCTGTCTCTTGAAAAGTCTGATTGTGTTGAAAGGGCCTTAACCTCAAACCATAATTGTCAGGTCATGTTAAAGAAGAACGGGTGGAGAAACAGGTCGTAACTCTGGAAAGACGATACGGTAACCATGTTGGGCCTCACTCTATCTTGACAAGGATAGATGAATGCACAATGTCCTTGCGGCTGTTAACCTGTCTGTAAAGTCTAGATGTGTCGAGCAAGTTAGGTCACAAGTAACAATTTGTGTTTCATAACAGTGGCACGCGAACAGTGGTCATGATTCAGACGAGAACCTTTTCTGTGAATCAGGACAGTAATCAAAAATCGTGCGCTTGTTATTTAAATAAACACAAGTTAAGCACTGCACTCTGAAAGTGAACGTTGCCCTTCACATCTTGACTTCACAGACATGATAACAGCCTCAAACAGATTGTCCATACTTCATCCATCCTTGTCAAAATAAGAATCTTTGCCGCGTTTTTCTCTTCATAGTAACTGACAGGCCGGGCAATTATGTTTCTATTAATCATTTTAATTACATTAATGTGAGTGGGTTTTTTGTATCCATTTAAACTCCATTCAGTCGGTACCGCAACTAATCGGTTAATATTTATCTGCGTATGGAAATTTCAACGACGTCAGGCGTGAGATCGATTCCTACGTGGAGAAGTCGATTCTGTCGAGAGCCTCTACGTCATTCTACTGGGTGGCCGGATCACTCTTATTCCTGGATGGTCCTGATAGACAGGGTCGGAGCAGCCTGTCTCGGAAAAGATCTAAATTGTGGCGATTACAGTTTCAACAAAGGCATAATCGATATTAATATTACATTCTAGAATTACATGTACTTTTCATAGCAGTTTGTAAAGCAGGCAATATGAAAAAAAATGTGAATTTCTCCTTTTTTTTTACGGTAGGGGATCCTCGCTGTTCTCGCCGGTTAAAACAGTCCTCTCCATTAGGAAGGATGTCAAGTCTGTCTGATGTGAGAAGGTTTGTAGAGGTCCTAATTTTGAAACGAAATTATTTGTTTTTTTATGAGTCTCTTTTATTTATCTTCACGAAGAATGCCAAGGACGTCGATGATTTAAACCTTTACTTTCTTCATCCACGATATTCACGACCTATATTTCAAGGTGATGTTGAGAAGAGTACCGGTACAGTATCTATGGTTTCCAAAACAAAATATTTTTTGCCCAAAAAAGTTATCTTTCCCGTGATACTTGTGGTTAGAGTATTTACAATTTTTGAATGTTTTCAACGCCTTTCTGCGGAATTTTCCAATGTGTGGCCATACTATCCAACACAGTCTCCATCTTTACTTGAAGGAGGGGAAGCTGCACTAGACGCCCGATGTCTAATCTCCGGCGTTGAGTTTTATCATCCTATATGACAAGCACGTAATAGGATTTTACCATATATCATTTTCTTTTTGCATTGAAATGTGGATATTAGAAACGTTGCGTGACTCTAGTAGAACCAAAAAATTAATAGTCTATGTATGTTAGTTTTACACAAAATGTGTGGGTTTCTTTTTTTCTTTCGTTTACTTCAACGAACATGAGGGACGGGCTGCCTTACTAGACGCTCAACCTCTAGCGCCACAAATTGGGTTTCATCCTCTCAAATGAAGTCAATGGTAATTTCTGTAAAACAGCCCCTCCCCTTTTTTAAAATGAAAAACAAATTAATCCAGACAACACTGCACCATTAGGAATTGATTTTTCTCATTTAACGAGAAGAAATTGGGACATTCTTCTACAGGCGCCACATTGGCTCAGTTAATGTCAAGTTGGAAGGCCAAGAAAAAGATGGATCGACGGAGTCAAAGATACCCCTTGAAGGAACTACATGACAATCCAAATAAGATCAGATCAGATCAGATAAGATAAGATAAGATATGATAAGATAAGATATTACTTTATTGTCCCAGAGAGAAATTTGTCTTGGCTGTACGCGACAGTAAAAACACATGCAGGTATACATAAAAACTCAATTATATAGCAAGACACATGGCCCACGTTCGACAACTGCATCACCCCTTAACAACTCGTGGTATAAGAGGACAGGAAAACTTTAAAGTAAAGCAATTGATATCAAGTTGGGCTAAAGTGTTGCCACTCAGGTTCGATTCCATGCTCGGGTGTTCTTGAAAGTGGATCAACTGGGGAGATTTAAAAGGCAGGCTCTCCACTTATTTATCTTAATTAAATTATATCCGACTTGGACGTTGACTTCGGAGGTCCAGCTTCTTATTATGTCGCTTTGCAGGTTGTGTTGTAAGAGTTGTTAAATCCATTACACTTTGAAGTCTTCTGTGCCCACGTCCCTCGTGACTCATTGGAGCAGAGGAAGATAGGACTAACGCTAACAGTACTTAAACGAAATCCCTCATCATCACTCATCACCACTATTAATGTTAAAATCATCACCTCTCTCAGATCAATGACTTACATCCATAATCCTGGAATCTC